>NC_052477.1:10666880-10733023 GCF_009730915.1 Dioscorea cayenensis subsp. rotundata | reverse complement strand
TGATCCCCATGCCTTGGGGATCACTCCCTCAATCCAAACGTAGTGTTAAAGTCATGGATAATGAGTTCTTGATGAGCAAAAGATGCTGAGATCACAAATTGAAAAGGAGATATTGCAAATGTTGGATCATCCGTTTCCGCCAAAAAAATATATATACATATAAAAGCAAGCAATATTTGACAAGATAAAAAAATGAGAATCATGCTTTGTGTGAATGCATATTCACTAGATGAAATGTGCTCATCTCTCACCAAACATATATATGCAAATAAAATAATGAGAAAACATGCTATATACTCACGTGCATAGCAAAAAATAATAATAATAAAATAAATAAATAAATAAATAAATAAATAAATGATAAAAAGTTAAAAAAAATTGAGAAGCATGCATGCATATGTCCATGAAATAAAAATAAAAAAATAAAAAAATAAATTGAGAAGCATGCATACATACGTGCAAAATATAAAGCATGCATATGTATATGACATAAAAAAATAATAATTAATTAATTAATTAATTAATTAATAATAATAATAATAATAATAATAATAATAAGCATGCTATATACTCTGGGCCTACCATGAAGAGATATACATGGGAATATTAAAAAATTATTATTATATATGCATGCAAACAACTATAAAAAAATAATAGTAAAAAAATAAGAAATGATACTGTGCATCTTATGGAATTGTCAGAAGTAACATCATGCAAACAAATAAAAAAAAATGAGAAAATGGTACCTTAAGACATATATATATATATATATATATATATCAATATATTTGGATATATTTGGATATATATATAAACATCCCAATATATATATATATATATACATTAAAAAATGGGTGGAGAATAATCATTTTGAGGGAACAACAAAATTTAAATATGCTCAATTTCAAGACACAATGTAACACATGTTTCACGACGGCAGCAAAGTATGCAACGCGGTGATAAGGCACAGGCAATGATGACTTATTCATCTTGAGACGACGAAAAAAAATTATAAAAAAAATATAAATTTTAAGGCGGTCATGAGATATTTATTTCAAGACAGCAAAGCATTCAACGCAATGATGACGCACATGCAGTGACATATCATGAGATACATATATATTCAAGATATGAAAAGAGTCAACATTTTAAAAAAAAAATCATATAAATCGACAATTGAATTCAATGGTCTCAGGACATCAGAAGTCAAAGACCCAAAGAGTTTCATAAGTCAATATTTGAAAATTCATATAAATCAACAATTGAGCTCAGCGGTCTCAAGACATCAGAAGTTAAAGACCCAAAGAGTTTCACAAGTCATTATTTGAAAATCTATATCGACAATTAAGCTCAGTGGTCTCAAGACATCAAAAGTCAAAGACCCAAAGAGTTTCACAAGTCAATATTCAAAAATCTATATAAATCAACAATTGAGCTCAGCGGTTTCAAGACATCAAAAGTTGAAGACCCAAAGAGTTTCACAAGTCAATATTTAAAAATCCATATAAATCAGCGATTAAACTCAATAGTCTCAAGACATCAGAAGTCAAAGACCCAAAGAGTTTCACAAGTCAAGAAGGGAGCTTTACAAGCATAAAAGCCGAAAGCTTATGAAAAGTCAAAATCAAGTCTATGGTTCATTAACATGGAGAAGTCATAACTTGAAATTCAAATCAAACTCAAGATGCAAATCAATTCTAAAATGCAAAAAATGTCCAAGACATAAGGACACAAGTCAAGATGATTTCAAATTTCTTGTATTTTCAATGAAATCTATGAATTCATATTTATTGAAATGAATGAAAATTGATTGTCACAATTTGTTTCCTTATTCACACTTATTTCTTAATCGGAGGTTCCTGAGACAATGTCCAGGGTAATTAATATTAGGGGCTTGCCCTTAATGGAAGTCATGAACTCATAATCACCATGAAGTCATATAAATTAAATTTGATTTGTGATCCATACTTTTTAACCGATCAACCCTAATCAAAGGCCGGGTGGAAAGAAAGGAGCCCACAACTATCTTATTTGTTCTGATGGTTTTGATTGATTAGGTAATTGATGGGAATGGTAATGTTGTAAAAACTGTTGTAGATTCACGGTGCTTGCGGCTACTAAAACTTTAATTGCTAATGATTTTATGATTTGAGACATAATTCAAAAGGTGTAATTTGACATGAGTTGAGACTAACTTGATAATAATATAAATTAGTTATGACTATTAAATAATTATTATTCATATTTAATGTTTTTAAAATTGATCCTATTACAAATAATAGTAATATATTATTATTATTTGTAATTTATTTTTAAATAAATTATAAATTATTAGAAGGACTTAATTGCTAGACCATAAAGGTAATTGCAATTCAATGACTAAATCCTAAATTAATTATGGTTTATTGCAGAGAGTAAATTATGAACAATATGCAGTACAATATCTTTATATGCAAATTTTATCATGGCATTTTTTTAGTAATGTATAAAGGATAAACAGTATTTATCATTTTAACTCCATCTGATTCAAAATTATTAGTTATATTGAAAATAAATTATTTTGTTATATTATTTGCTATGAATATTAATAACAAATTCGCAGTCACTCACTTTATTGATCATAAAAA
This sequence comes from Dioscorea cayenensis subsp. rotundata, assembly GCF_009730915.1. Lineage (NCBI taxonomy): Eukaryota > Viridiplantae > Streptophyta > Magnoliopsida > Dioscoreales > Dioscoreaceae > Dioscorea > Dioscorea cayenensis. The sequence goes on along the minus strand of NC_052477.1, from coordinate 10,730,396 downwards.
AAATAACTGAAGTGATTAAATAATTTCATTAATTATATCATTTTGATATGCCCATAGATTGAGAGTGTATTTTTAAAATTTCAAACATTCAAATTGTTCTTCAAAAAAGTTGGACAATCCTTCAATGTATGTTAATACTAGAAGAATCAATAGACAATTTTTCAAAATTTAGATTAAGTTTGTTGTTTTGAAACATTATTATCAAAATCATCTACGACAATTTTGTCACTGGTACGAATATTATTACTAACATCAATATTTTGAAACCAACCCTTGTGGTGCACTTGGGAAGGTTCTTCGGTCACGAGTAAATGGTGGTTGACTATAATATATATTTATATAATTTTAATTCTGTATAAATATATAAGGTATATTATAATTTAACACAAATTTGAAAAATAGTAATATAAAAGTTCAACAATCAAATGCTCTTTCTTTATAATTTATAAATATTGATTTAAGATTTAAGTAAAATATAAGAGATAACAAACGGCCTCTTGGCCTATTGGTATCGGGTTTTTTTGCGTAAAGGTGAGAGCACGGTGTTGTTGAGTTTGCGAATACACTCCACATAAGTGCATGCCCTTGACTATAAACTTAAATGGGGATGCTTGTCGGCTAATGTCAAAACAAATATAAGAGATATGATGATAATCTAATATAATTTAAAATACAATTTTAAACAAAACATAACATTAAAAAATAAAAAAATTAATTCTATACATAACCACCTGGTTCGACGTGACCTTGTCGAATTGAGTTCAATTAGGTCAATTCCTTGTGCTAGGTTTTCATATCACCCAACCTGATAACATAATATGGCCTAGTCAAACCAGGTCAAACTGGCTTCAAGCCATTGATTAACATCATCCATAGTGTTTATCTATTCTGTGCATAGCATGGGCATAATACTAGTCTTTTTGTTATAATAAAAAACAAGAGTAAATAACTAGAGTGGAGTGAAAGAAATTGAATCTAGGATGTTAGACCTGATGTGAGAGCAAGAAGAAATTTATATGAGCAGTTAAAGAGATTGAATTTTTAATGTTAAGAAGAGAAATTGAATAATTAAGAAGGAAAAATATTTAGTAGGTAAAGAAGAAATATGAACAACTAAAAAAAAAAGTGGATAGCTAAAAGAGAAATATAGATAACAAAAAAGGAAGATTAAAGGAAGAATATGGAGAACAATTAATATGGAGAACAATTATTTTTTAGTGAAGTTTGAAGAGGCGAGTGGTGTTGAAATGGCACTTACTGGTGGTCCATGGACCATATTGGGGCATTAATTGACTGTGCAGTCTTGGAGTCCGGAGTTTGATTTCACGGATGACAAGATTAGGACACTCATAGCTTTGGTTAGGCTCCCGGGAATGCCTGTTCATTATTATCACAAATGAATGTTGAGGATGATTGGGCAACTAACAGGCAAGGTGGTAAGGATAGACTACAATACTGAAACAGTATCTACAGGGAAGTTTGCTCGAATTGCAGTTGACTTATTTCTTGATAAACCTTTAGTGTCTCAGTTCTCAATTGATGGTCGTGTGCAGAAAGTAGAATATGAATGTTTGCCTCGGATTTGTTATCATTGTGGTCGCTATGGCCATGTCATTAATGCATGTCCTGAAAGAGAATTACTAGGTGATAAGAATGATAATTCTATTTCAATGGTTGATACCAATAACACAGCACTGGACACGGTGGTGAAGACGACGATGGAAAATCCCAAGTTTGGACCATGGATGGTGGTGACACAAAAAGGGAAAGGAAGATTTAATATGGAAAATTCTAGGATTTCAAGAGATAATCAAGGCGTCAATCATCAAGGATCCCAGTTTGGTGTATTAACAACCTGTGAGGAGAAACATGTGGGCACTGATTCTACAAGAGATTGTTGTATTCATCGGGAGCCTAAGGTTGTAGATGATGGGGCCTTTCATTAGTGTCAATCAAGCCAAAAATTCCACAATAGAAAAGAGGCACAGTCGTTTCCAAGTATGAACGAATTGAAAATACAGAAATCTAATCACATGCAAGCAAAATCAAGTGAAGCTAACATGGCTCAGGACCCAAAGCATAAATCAAGGCCTAATTATACTATGCGACCAACTGCTACTACTCTTGATCCACTAAAGCATAGTGTGGTTACCTATAGGAGACTATCTCACAGCAAGGCTCCTAACACTTCTATCTCTAATTCTATTGTTGATTCTATGAAAGAAGTTAATGGTGTGATTGGCAATAGTGACCCACCTGACCCTAGCAATGGTTTAATTGTCAAGGATGGCCTCACATCAGGTACTAATAAGGAGACCACAGCTTCGCTAAATGATCATGATGATAGCGAGGATGGGTCTTACGTTGCAGAGGATGAAGATGATGATATGGATGAATCAGTTGAGTTAGAAAATTTTGATGATGTGATGACAGAATCTCCGATGGAGATTAATGATTAGTAATGGTACCATTCTCTCTTCTTTATTATTATTTTTTTTATGGACTTGCGTATATTTAGTTGGAATTGTCAAGGGGTTGCCTCAGCTAGTTTTGCTCGAATTTTCTTTATGTTTATGAAAATTCACAATCCACATCTTGTATTTTTGTTTGAACCACAGGTGAGTGGCCTTCAGGCAGATTCATTTATTAAAAAAAGTGGGTTTCCAAGGTCACATAGAGTGGAGGCTTTGGGTTTCTCTGGTGGAGTATGGATTTTATGGCGAGATGATATTAATCTCTCTATCATCAAAAGTCACAGACAATGTATTCATATGATGGTGAAAGGAGAACGTAACAGCACATCCTTTATTTCTGCAATATATGGGAGTCCAAATAGAAGTGTTAGAAGATTGCTTTGGGAGGATCTTCACCGTATTGCAAATGGGGTATCTTCTCCTTGGATCCTTTGTGGTGATTTTAATTCTATTTTACATGAATATGAAAAGATGGGAGGTTCTAAGAGGAGGTGTAGTGCATGTAAGTTTTTTAGAGGCTGGGTTGATGAGCATGCTCTGCTTGATATGGGTTTTCAAGGCTCTTCCTTCACTTGGAAGAGGAGAAACACATATGAACGCCTAGATCGAGCCATATGAAACCAACAATGGTTTGATAAGTTTCCAAATTATCATGTTCAGCATCTTCCTCAGATAGCCTCAGATCATTGCCCTCTTTTAATTGATTTCTGTAAGAGAAAAAGAAGCTTTAATCAGAATAAACCTTTTAGGTTTTTGGCGTCGTGGATGATGAATTCTTCCTTCACCCCTTTTGTTAAAGAAAATTGGGATATTAATGGGAACTTGGTGGAGAATGTTAACACTTTTCGAGACAAAGTACAGGTATGGAATCGTGAAGTTTTTGGGAACATATTCTACCGGAAAAGGAGATTGATTGCAATATTGGGTGGGATTCAGAAGGCTCTTGAAGTTCATAAATCTCCGAACCTTCAAAAATTAGAAGTGGAGCTAACTGCAAAGTTAGAAACTGTGTCGAGCCAGGAAGAGTAATTTTGGAAGCAAAAGTCTCGAATGGATTGGATTAGAAGTGGTGACAGAAATACTTCATACTTTCATCGTACTACTTTGACAAAAAGGAGATGTTCCCGTATTGAAACACTTAAAGATGAGGCAGGCAATGCAATATCAGGACATGCGGATCTTAAAAAGCATGCTGTTGAGTTTTTCTCTCATCTTTTTACTGGTTCCCTTCATCCTCTGCCTTCTTTTAGAATTACTCATTATTTTCCTAGTCTATCTCTTTCACAAGTGGACGCCTTAAATTTGGGTGTTACAATGGATGAGATGAAGCAGGCCCTTTTTGATATGAAACCTTTCAAGGCACCGGGAAGCGATGGATTGCATGCTATTTTTTTCCAAGCAAATTGGTCTACAGTTGGTTTTTCTCTTTTCTATTTCGTGAAGAATGTGTTTGAGGGTGGTTTGCTCAATAGACAAGTTAATAAAACTATTCTTACTTTGATTCCCAAAGTTGAGAATCCAAGTTCCATTAAACAATTTAGACCTATTAGCCTTTGTAATGTTAGTTACAAACTCATTACAAAGGTAGTAGCTAACCGGTTGAAGAAAATTATGCCATCCATCATAGGCCCAGCTCAGTCCAGTTTCATTCCAGGTAGACATATCACAGACAATGTGATTATTGCACAAGAAGTTATCCATTCTCTGAAGAGGAAGAAGGGTCAGCAAGGGTTTATGGTTATTAAGGTGGATTTGGAGAAAGCATATGATACACTTGATTGGAATTTCATTAAGGATACTCTAGTTGATATTGGTATTCCTGACGGGCTTATTCATGTTATCATACAGTGTGTTTCCTCTCCGACAATGCAAGTTCTCTGGAATGGGGAGCTGTCTAATGTCTTTTGTCCCTCACGTGGTGTTCGGCAACGGGACCCGATCTCGCCTTATCTCTTCGTGATGTGCATTGAAAGGCTGGCTCATAGCATCCTCCATGCAGTTAATAGGAGATGGTGGAAGCCTATTAAACTTGGAAGAAATGGAGTTCCATTGACACATTTATTCTTTGCTGACGATTTGTTGCTTTTTTTTGGAAGCTTCAAGTGATCAAGTGCAGGTAGTCAAATCTGTTCTAGATGATTTCAGCACTTTCTCTGGCCTTAAAATTAATCAAGCAAAAACACAAGTTTTTTTCCTTCAACAATGTGACTCCTAGTCGAGCCAGAGAGTTTTCTAATATGCTTAGGTTCTCTCTCACAAATAATTTAGGGAAGTATTTGGGTGTTCCTCTATGGCATAGTAGAGTGGATAAGAAGATGTATAATGGGATACTTGAGAGGATTCAGAAGCGGCTTAATGGGTGGAATGCTTCTACTTTATCTTTGGCGGGGAGATTGTCTCTTGTACAATCGGTCATTGCCTCCATTCCAATCTACAACATGCAGACAACTCTCCTTCCTCTCTCTTTATGTGATAATATTGATATAGCTTGCAAAAAGTTCATTTGGGGCAGTACTAATGATAATCCAAAGCTTAACCTCGTTTGTTGGGATGTGCTATGTCGAGAGAAAAAACGTGGAGGTCTAGGGTTAAAGAAGATGAGGGATATGAATGAAGCCTCAATCATGAAAGTTGCATGGAATTGCATTGCTAATCCAGAAGCTTTTTGGGTTCGTGTCTTAGCTGGCAAGTATGGAGTGGATTTTGTTGATGTTCCAGAGGTGCTACCTGTCAAAAATGGCTCACATTTATGTAGGGCATTTGGGAAAATTTGGGAGAGAATGCTGAAAGGTGTAAAGTGGTCGGTGGGTTGTGGCAATAGAATTAATTTCTGGATGGATCCATGGTTGGAAGGGGGATTGACACTTCAACAACAAGCTTTACACACTATACCTGAGGGTGTTATGAATCAAGTTGTGAAGGATTATGTTACAGATAGTGGAGCATGGGACTGGCAATCTTTTAGTCATCTTGTGCCCAGTAGGTGTTTGCTGCAAATTGCTAGTATTAAACCCCCATCAGAAGAAGCTGGTATGGACAAATTCTATTGGTGTTTCTCAAATAATGGTAGATTTTCAATGAAGACAGCTTATCATGATATCATCTTGCATAACAGAGGTATAAAAAGCTATGTATGGGATTTAATTTGGCGGTGGAGGGGCCATATAGAATTTGTACATTTATGTGGCTTGTTTTACAAGGACGTCCTCTCACCAATTGTGAATGTTGTCACAGACATTTATCTTATTATAGTACTTGTATAAGGTGTGGTTTTTATGAGGAAGACATTATTCATGTCTTACGAGATTATCCTTTTGCTCGATGTGTCTGGAGTAAGTTGATTCCTAGAAGTAATTGGAATTCTTTTATGGATCAATCTCTTCATCCTTGGATGGAGTTGAACATACAAAATGTGTTGGTCCATGAATCAGGAGTGAATTGGTGTACCATCTTTGTTGTTACGATTTGGTGGTTATGGGCCTGGAGGAATGAAGATATTTTCTCAAAACATGGACCTTATATGGGGGGTAATATTTCTGATATATTGGCAAGAGCTAATGAAATTGATAGAATTGGTGAGATGGAATGGTTTGATGGTTTTGGAGCCAAAAAGCTAACAATAAGTGTTAAATGGGATCCTCCTCTCCATGATTTGGTCAAAGTTAATTCAGATGGGTCTATTAAACCAACGTCAGGATGTGCGTCAGCTGGTGGTGTTATTTGAAATTCTTGTGGCAATTGGCTTTTGGGTTTCTGTATGAATGTTGGTCTATGTTCTATTACAGGAGCTGAACTATGGGGAATCTATCAAGGTTTGAATCTGGCTTGGAATGAAAGGTTCAAGAAGGTTATTTTTGAGAGTGATAGCCTTAGTCCTATCAAAATGATTCAGAAAAGAGAGCTGAGTACCAATGCCCACAGTAGTCTTCTAGAGGCTATTTGGAGTTTGCTTGATTTAGATTGGCAGGTTAATATCTAGCATGTATATAGAGAGTCTAATGTTGTTGCTGATTGGCTTGGAAATCATGCTATGTCGCTCCCACCTGGTCTCCAAGTTCTTCACCAACCTCCAGCTGGTCTTCATCTATGGCTTCTTCATGATTAGATCGGCATTTCGCAAATTAGATACGTTCTAATACATTAAGAAGAATGAAAGAAGTAATTAAGGAGATGAATTATAAGTTTGTGGAGGATTTTTTTTAATTATTTTTTTTATGAAGGCTACAAGTGCCACCACACAAGGGAGTCAAAGGGACGTGGAGGTATAGTGATGCACTAATTACAGTGCCTTAACTCTTAGTAAGGATTTACCATGCGCCCAAAATGATATGTTAATGACCACAACCCCACAATACTAAATCCCTCTTGCTTTGCAATCCTGGAGAGGTGGAGAATACGACTCCCCCGCCCCTACAGGAGACCCTGTCAAAAGTAATGATACAATATTTTTATAATATTTCTAAAGTATGTTTGCACAGTAATATTTTTACAATATTTCTAAAGTATGTTTGCACAGTAATACAACACAAGAGATTCAACCTTGCACTACTCACCCACCATTCATGCTGACTTCCACTAGACTATCTAAGATTAACAACCTCTTACGAGTTATTAATTATAAAATTTGTTGCATATTTGTAAATAATTTTTCATTCCATTAAAAGGTTATTTGGTTTGATGTAAGCGGTTGTAATATAAATGGTTATACATATAAAATTTAATTTAATTTTTATATTTGATTTATTGTGAACTTATACTATTTTTATTTAAATCTTCCGCCGCTTTTGCAGTATTTCAATTTGTAATTAATTTAACTATAAGTTCAAATCTTGTGAAAGTAGTTATTTGCTAGCAGCCAGTTATTTTCTCACACTGTCACAGCAACACTGTAGCCATTCCCATAAAGGACGTGACAACTCTTCTTCTGACCAACTCAATGATCACAATTGCCTCCATTCGTGTACACAAAGCTACAACCTCAGTGAGTTCATTCCTCCCACTTGGTGTCACTACTTGACCTGTAACCGAGCTCGTAACAAACACGGTGACATCCTGAGGTAAGATAAATGACACCCTATCCTTGATCTATTGCAAGGCATGATGAATCTGGTATCACATCAAACTTAAACAAATATAGGAAACAATAGAAATAAGTCAACAATTCAGCATCCAAGCAAAACATAATATGCAAAAAGCAACAAATCTAGTTGATATACATACAAATCAATGATAGGAAGTTAGAAGTGGTCAACTAGTGGGTCTGTTGTTATACATACCTAATACTCATAATAAACTAGTGGGTCTGTTGTCATATATAACTAATACTCATAATCATGAAAGAAGGGGGGGAGGAGGGTATAACTTTTGATTACAATAATCATAATTTGAAAACATACATCATAAAAAAACATAAAACAATTATCTATGCATACTTGAACTGGAACTGACACCAGTTCTGGTGTTGGACATGCGAGCATGTGATTAAGGGAAGGTAACTACATTCGACGAGTTTGTTACATTTTCTGAAAATGTTGTAGAATTTCTTCATTATCAATACTTCCAAAAACCTCCCCCTCAATATAGACAACCAGACTATCATTCATCCATTCATCTCTCATTTTGTTGTGCAAGTTAGTTTTCACTATATTCATTGCCGAAAACACCCTCTCAACACTAGCTGTCACAACTGGAAAAACCAATGCTAACTCAATAAGGCGATAAACAAGTGGAAAAATAAAATGTTTGCCTATCTCAACCATCTTCCTCGCAAAATCTCCCAAGTTCCCAATATTTGTAAAATCTTCATCATGCCGCACATTGTAAATGAAGGTGGCAAGTTGATCCTCAAACATCATGCATTCAGTCACTAAAAAATCTTTAAGATAAAGCTCTGCAAGGAGAAGTAGCTTGTGGATGTTAAATTTGGAGAACAAGTCCCTTGGATCAAGGCATGATAGGAGAAGAAGTAACTCCTTGTTAGATTCTAAAAAACAGTTTATTATTTCTTGTGCAATCAAATTAATAACCTAATATTGCAATAATAATAGAATAAAAAATAATACTAAAAGAAAATATCAATCGGTTTTATAAAAGCATAATAAATATAAAAAAATAATAACCTTGAAAAAAATCTCTACACAATAAAGGTGAAAATGAGTAATGACTTGCCCCTCTCGCCTAAAACGACCATGAATTCTCATAGTATCATCTGTATTAGGTAATGTGATTGAGTTGTTTTCACAAAAAGAGTTAACCTACTCTAGAAATTCCTCCCATCCAGGCTCCCTTAAGCCTTGAAGCCGAGCTTTCACAGCCTAAATCAAACACATGGCTTGAACAATATTCTGATCCTTTTTGTTGTAAGGCAAGTGATAATTTCATTTGTTATCCCTAACAAATGCCTCATATAATATATTATGAATACAGACTGATAATTCTCCATTTTTTCCAATCAAACTTGCCATGATACCTTTATTATCATTAGATGTACCATCATCATGCACATTTTGGAGTACCTCTAACACTGAAGTCCACATAGGGATTAGTTGAATAATAGTAGTGTAGTGCGATTCTCAACGAGTTTCCCCTGGTCGTGCTCAGTTGGATTTTTTGTTTTTCCTCTACCACTGACTACCCCTTCTTTCTCTAACTGCTCAACTAACCTATCATGATGTTGTTGCCAAAGTTGGTCTTTCCTTTTGCATGATGATCTTGTCGCATTAACAATCATAGTAACATATTGAAAAAAATCACTCACAATCCTATTATCTATAGCAACAACTATTACTAATTGAAGTTGGTTAGCAAAACAATGGACATATCTTGCATATGAATTTTATTTTAGGATAAATGCCTTCAAACCATTGATTCACCTCACATATTTGAGGCTCCATCATATCGTTGTCCTCCAAGCCTTGAAAGAGACAACCTATGTTTAGAAAATAAACAATCAACATCATTCTTCAAAAAAATGGCAGAAGTGTCAGGCACGTGAATCATAGCAAGGAATCGCTCTATCACTTATCCATCTTTATTTACATATAATAGAATAACTCCCATTTGCTCTTTCATTGAGATATCCTGAGCTTTATCAATCAAAAGGAAAAAATAGTTATCCCCAATATCATCACCAATGACACGTGTAATCTCTACTGCACAAGCATTTGCTAACTCCTTTTGAACCTTTGGGGAAGTCATTTGATTATTTCCAGGGGTGCTTTGATTATTTGTCCTCCAAACCTTTTCATTTCGTAGGCTATACCACTCATGCAACTCAAGAAAATTACCCTTGTTCAATGAGCTTTAGGACTAGTCATGTCCATGAAAAGCTAGACCTTGCTTCAAAAGAAAATGTGTCACATCCAAAACCACAGTTAAATGAATGCAGTATGTAACCTCCATCTCGTGTGAATGTGCTGCTAATTGGTGTGATACACTCTACCTTGGATTTTGGAAGCTTTGAAATTGTCCTCTGGCATTGTTATGTGCGCTGTTCATAGTACCAACATGTTCTACAAATTTTTCCAATGTTTTTATCCCAATTATTGAACCCCATCTTGGTAAATGCATCTTCTCCTATTCGATTTTCTCTGTTTGACTTAGAAAGATAACACCAAAAACAAAACATTGCATCTTTGGTCACATTATACTCCAACCATGGATGTTGTTTAAACCAAGCATCCTGAAAGCTCCTTCTTTATTTGCTATACTCTTTCTGTGGAAAATTGTGCCAATCGGTTGACAAGGGCCTCTAGTTAAATATTCCCTTCTAACTTGATCTCTAATCCCAGTATCAAAATCTTCAATCAGTTTTCGTATTCTCAGGTCACTAATAATGTCATCTAGATAAAAATCGGCATGAACGTTCTTCTCACTTGATTCAGAGCCTAATGGAGCTTTGTAAGAATTAGATGACTCTTCACTTTGTGGTATTTGATTAAAAATTTATCCATATTCTGCAATATGCAATCGACAATGCCAAATTTATCAAAGTGTTGGATGATTCATCAAGACTATTTATTTTAGTACGTTGGCAATGTTGCTAATCAAATCATTAATCAAGATTAAAGAACAATTCAAGCTCAACATTTATACATTTTATTATTTTCATTAGCAGTTGAAGCATTGTGTCTAATTGTGTGTAAAGCATAGATTTAGTTGGTGTTTAATCATGAATTAGTTGTTTAGTTATTCACATGTTAGTAATTCTTCACTAATCACTATGTTGTTCGCATTGAATACATAAGCATATTTACATAAACTCATTCAAAATTTTGCAAGTGAAAGGAGCTTTGCATCAATCAGAGCAAGTAATAATACTGAAGAGCAAGTATTTATTTAATATGCTCGATAATGTCCATGAAATAATCATAAAGTAGATGATATAAGCTTACCTTCAGTAAACCAAATGATAAACAAGAGTTTGATTTTCTAAACAACTAGAAACTGCTTCCTGCCACAATAGAATGAGAAATAACAAATTAATAAAAAACTGTTATAATTAATTTTGTCAACGGTGAAAGGCCTAACTTGTAATTTGTAAACATATTACACACACATCATTCATTCATTCACTGATTTACATATATTAAACAATTAATTTTGAAAACTACTTCTTGCCACCAAAAAGTTCACAACTAGCACACACAATATTCATTCATTGATTCACTCATTCACATATATGATATATTAAACAATAAAATTAATTAAAAAAAACAAACCGAATGAAACTCTCACATTTGAACAATTGAACTATGAACTGATTTCCAACAACCTCTCAAATCATTAATCAATATTCAAGAACCAATCAACGGATTGAAGATCTATAAATCGGGTAAGATGATTTGATAAAGAAATCTCACTACTCAAGAGCAATGGAAAATTGGAAATTGGAAAGTGGAGGATGGATGAGTGGATTGCTGGAGCACTCACGGTTACAACAAGAATAAAAGTATTAACATTGGGATTAGATGCTTTAAGCGTAATCAAATAATAAATTAATTATGTTTTTTCCCTCTATGGAAAAGCACAACAAAAACTAGTCATTTGATGAATTTAATATGGCTGATCAATGGGTTCATTCTCCAAAGCTATAAGCCGGGTTCATTCTCCAAAGATATAAGCCTTTAACTTTGATTAATGGTGGACCCAGACCATTGAATCAATGGTTATTCTCCGAAGCTTTAAGCCTTTAACATTGATTAATGGTGGACCCGGTGGAATGGTTTCTCATACAATATTCTAGACAACACCAAATACAGGGGGTTCTAAAGAAAATAGATAAAGCTAACAAATGTACTAATGATCCCATAATAATACATGCCATGGACTGAAAATAAACCTACAAAGCACTCCAAGAAAATGCACTGAAATAGACTCTTGCCAAGCACGAGGCATCCGCACCACTACATGCTACTAACACTTGGAAACAAAATAGAAGGGGTGAGTAACTAGGTTATTCAGTGAGTGGAATAACATGGATATATAAAATCACATTTTTAAGAATATAGATAGTTTACCGATATAAAGTTTAAAAGTGAACAAATGAGCCAAAATATGAAAATTCAAAGTATAGTATAAACTCATGTCCACAAAAAGTAAAATTAAAAAATAATAGCATTTTATAACATAAGTTAGTCAAAGCAAAGTTTCCTCTCAAGTAAACATTATTTTTCCAACCATTTCATAAAATCAAAGTTTTATGAAAAGCATGCCAAACCCATCATTGTGATATATAGTCTAAAGAAACCCTCCATCACTAACCGTGGCCGCGGTTAGGTCTGGAGCCTCCAAGATACGCGTCTCTTGGCATTGGCCATCGGGGAACCCCGTGTGGTGACTCAGGGCACCCAACCTTGCACACCTTTCAAGTTCTCTGCGCGCCTCCTGAAAAGATGGTACCTCAACTGAGTTATCCATGCCACCCCAACTAGGTCAGCCCGTGGATACTTTTTAACTGCAATAAGTACTGGGGATCCCCCCATGTCATCATCAAAACCATAATATTGCCCGAAGGCCCAATATATATAACTCATCATGTTATTCCGAAATCTCAACACGATTTCATAAATTTCCACATGAATATGCCTCCACTGGGAGAGTGAGTAATTTGGAAACATTGATTTAACTGAGTATGGGTTCCAACATGAAACATAATTCCTTCCCAAAGTTCAAGTCACTTGCATGCAACATTTAAATATAGTTTTCGAGAAACAAGATTTTTGTAACATAACTAATGCACATTTGCAACCTTTTTAAATAAATCATCCAAGATCAATATAGGATTTAAACATAAAAATAATACTTTCAAACATCATAAATAGTTTTTAAGGGAATCCTTAACAAGATCAAATATCATTTAATGTGGAAGAAAATTAAGTATAACAAAATATGCATGATATTATAATCCATGAAAAACAATCATCTCACTCACAAACTTGGAGAGCCACTCTACCCTAGGTGTTAATCCTCCACCGGTCCTTTACCCTTGGGCGATGATGCCTCACCTCCTAAAACAAGCCAATCAAAACAATGGATTAAAGCCAAAGAACACTCAACACAAGGATGAGGAAAACTCCTCCAAGATGGAAAGTATGCACCTAGGGTTTACTAAGCACTTCCTCCCAAGGATTCAACAAAGGTTCAACCTCTCTAAACACTTGAGGTCAAAGAACATAGTAAAGAAATCCTAGATGGGTTCGGTGCTATAGTAACCCTAGTTTGAGAGATGCAGAGATCTTTCTGAACTTCACCAAAGGGGAAAGAATACAACCATACAAGTTCTCTACACTCATCTTTCATCCAATCCCTAAGAAACCTACCCTTCTGACCCCAAAGAACTCATCAAAGTGAAGGAAGAAAAGAATGGGAGAAACATACCTTCAAGCTTCCAAGATACAAGTGGAGAAAAGGATGATCCAACCTCATCTTGGCTTGCTCTTTGACCTAGTGGAAAGAAATGGAGGAGTTTGGGAAGGAGAAAGTGATGTTTGAGAAGGAGATGTTTTTGGGGTTTTTGGGTTTGAGGGGGTAGAAGAAGGGCAAGAAATGGGAAAAAAAAAGCCCCTAGAGGAAGGGCTTTTTAAAACCCTAGGCTCGGGGGCCCATGCGGGCACCCATGTGCCCCTCCATGGCAGGCCACATGGCTCCCATCCAAGCCCATGTGGCCCGCATGGTTGTTCGTATGGGTCACAACCTAGTCCATGCCGACGTCCATGCGACCTGCATGGTTGCTTGCATAGCTCTCATCAATATTCATGCGGGCTCAAAACGCTCGCATGGAGGCCGTATGACCCCTCTTTGGGTCATAACATGTTGAAACACTTCCAAAAACAGCTAAATAGGAGATATACATGAGAGAATGGGTCAAAAACAAGGTAGGGATGTAAGGAAAAAATTGGAATATCACACCTAATTTCACCACATTGACACCCATTTGGGCACAAAGGCTACAAAGATTTACCCTAGTTTGAGTGGAATGACACAACAACACCAAAAATACTTATAACACTATTCTACCCTCAATTTCGAAGGGAAAAAATAATTAAAACATCTAAAGAAAATAGTGAATCTTTCAACAAACTGTCAAATCAAGGAATTCAAATCAGAGTTACAAAAGTTCTCATTCCTCACAAATACAATTTAAACAAATGAAACACAACTTAAACAATGAAACACAAACATAATACAAATGCGAAGCAAACTTCAATGTCCAATGAAATAACTCCAAAACAAAAAGGACTAAGAAATCTTGCGATAACTAAGCAAAACTTAAGCAAATTAAAAAGAAAATCAAGCAAGTTGCTGATTTACCTCTTTAGATCACAATGAGTAATGCTATATGATGCAAAAGAAGCTGGCCAAATTCCTTACACGAATGACATGGATGCTAGATAGCATCCATGTTAACCAGTTTTATCTTTCCTGCTCCAGTGAACCTCGTCGCCCGCCACTGTTCTACCGAACCTTTCCGCTATCGCCTCACTGACGCTGACGAACTAATCGCATGCCCTAATACCTCCCATCCCTCTTCATCTTCGTTCACGACCCGCGCCATTGAACCTCATTGCCGGCTGCCACTTCCGCTAATACTACTGATGTCGAAGAACCCTGTCACCTATTGCTCGCAAACAAACTGGTCATCCGCTCAAGATCATAGATCCATGAATATTTGTAAATTTTCTGAACTTTTTTTTGTATGTAATTGGTCACCCTTTTCATGTATGTTATTTTCACCATTTGTTAATGATTTTATTGTGAAAATTTTGGTTTTGTGATTAAGAATTGTTGAAATTTTGAAAATCATGGTTGCCAATTGGAGAAGCAAACCGATTGCCAGGGTAAGATCATAGATCCATGAAATTTTTGCAAATTTCTGAATTTTTTCATGTATGTAATTGTATATCTTTTCATGTATTTTTTCCTTCTCATTTGTTCATGATTTTATTGTGAAATTTGGTTTTGTGATTAAGAATTATTGGAATTATGAAAATCATGGTAAGAAACTTTAAACTGACTTTTCCATTTGTTTGCGAAGATGAAGAGGGATGAGAGGAATTAGCGCATTGATTTTTTGATGGGGTTTGTCGCCATCGGTAGCGGCGGCGGGTGATGAGATCTGGTGGCACGGGACATAAGGTGGAGGCAGTGAGAAGACGAAGAGGGATGAAAGGAATTAGGGCATGTCTCATTTTTTTAATTGGTGACTAGGAAAGATAAAATGGGTTCACATGGATGCCAACTGGCATCCAAGTCATATAGCATTACTCGATCACAATATGGGTTGAAAAATGCTTAAAAGAAGAAGGGATTGGAGAGAAAGAAGTTCAAGATGAAAGGGGAAAAGAAGAAGCTAATAAAAGGAAAAGACTTAAGAGTAAAAGTCCCTTTTTACCCTCACAACTCTCAAAACCTACAAAAAGAAAATACCATGAATGCCCCTCAAACACTACACAAACTAGAAGAATGCCACACTACTAAAATTACCAACATGCCACTACCTGCAAAAGATGCTTTTACACCCCTAAGGCAATGATGGTTATTCTTCACAAGTGTACGGATTGTAGCAAGTAATAAAATGGTACCCCATGAGGGGTAGGATTATTGAACAATAGGACTGGGACTTCTAGTACTGATCACTTTTCTAATCTCTAGTCGGTCAACAATGGATTGAGAAGAAATTAAACTAAAGTAAGATAAGAAGAAAAGGTGGAAAAGACAAGTGGGTACAGGTTGAGTTGTTGCACAGTGACAAGTAATGCCCCAGACTAATTCCAAAGTGCATTAGTGTACTGACTTGCTTCCAATGACTGTCATATATATTTTGAGATTTTCATAGGTGCCCACGAGCAATATTATATCTATGGCTCTCAAATATGTCAAGTTTTGCAATTGTAACTATGGGTCTCATACACATCAAGTTTTACAACTAGATCAAGCTATCACAACTACAGAAATTGACACACGTCAAGTTTTACAACTACAACTATGCAAATCAAGCACATCAAGTTATATGAAACAAGATTTAACATAAGAACTCATAAAACCCCATAGCCATTAGAAACAAGTAAATCAAAGCACACTAAACAATATGATTCATATGCCCAGGGTACTGTAGAGTGGTTAACCCCTCATGTGTTCATACAAATGAGAAAAAAAAGAGATATAATACAATAACAATCCATGACTCTCTCTCTCAATCAAAATCTTGTCAAATGTACTCCAAAGAACTTCTTTAATGGCTAAGTTCAACTTCTAAATATGTGTCCAAAGTTAGCTGAAAATCCCTAGAATTGGTGGTGAAGATCACTCTTGGCCTCCTTCGATTGTCTAGAATGGAAGAAGAAAGCTCCAGCCAAAAAGCTTCGCCAAATGTCTAGATTTAGGGCTTAAAAAGCATTTTTCGGGGTGAGCATAGTCTAAGCACGATCTTGCTAAGGCATGCTTTTCTCAGGATTGTAGTAAGAAATGACTAATTTTCCAGATAATGATATGCATCGGTAGAGCACGGTCATACTCAGCCCGTGCTCCCCAGAAGCAGACCCATGAAAGGCGTAGAGAAACCGTGCTTCCCTTGGAGCACACCCATACTTGCATTGTTACTCAGTCCTCCTGAAACTAGCAATAAGCATGACTAATAAGCATGACCGTGCTTAGGCCGTGCTTAGCTTGAACATTTAGCAATTGATATTCTTTTGCTGATTTTTGCTTTGAAGCCTCTTCTGTTGTTCTAAAACCTGTCATTCTTCATAGCAATGATAGAATACCAAGAATAACACTGAAATATATACAAATAATGCTAAAAGATAAAAGATTAAAATAAAATCGAGGTAAATAAAATACAATATGAAATGCACTTATCAAATACACCCACACTTGAATTATTGCTTGTCCTCAAGAAATTTCTCTCAGCTTTCTTAAAAAGAAAATGAGTGAATGACCTTTGATCTTATAAGAATAGCAAATTCCAAAGTGTAGAGGGACTCTCAGTGGTCAATGTGAAAATCAAGAATGCTCAAATAAAAAACTTCACTCTTAGCTCAAAATCCTTGTGTGTGTGAGTGCGTGTGTAATAAACATTAAGTTGTGTGCCCCATGTATTTTTGGATAGACCTAGTCCAAATAGACCTTATTTGTAACTAAGTAGATGGGTAGTAGCTTCATACATCCTAGAGGTACCCATTTCTCTTGGTAGGTCATCAAATGTACACTTGTAATGCCCAAAATTTGACTACTCAAGAGCGGCTTTTACTAATCTATGGTGATAGCTCTTTCTACCATCTTTTTACACAAAATTTAGAAAGAACCTAGTAAGGCATCCCTAAAGGATCCGACTTTCCTATTTTTGTTTTTGTTTTTTTATTAATATAAGAACTCAAACTTAGGTCTCTCATAAATGCTAGAAAGATCATATTTTCTATATCATTTACACTGCATTCAGCATGGAAATTGACATGTTTAGTACCTTATTAGGATGAAATTTCATTCTTTTGTTCACCATGGCCTTTATTCCTATTTTAGGGGAAAAAGTGAATTCAAGGGTGTTTTGAAGCAAAATGAACCAAGTTGCTAAATCAAGACTTCACCACGACTCACAACAGGAGTGATGGTAAGTCACCACACCCTTTGTCTACATTTACCATTGTCATTATCAAGCTATGATAGCATGGAACTACTAGAAGCAACACTGAAGCCACAACGGCCTTACAACAGCCATTGTAAAGACCCACAATGCCCATGATCTAGCCACACAATGCCTGAAGTTTGTGCCAAGATGTAACTTGGAGCCCAAGCAATAACTTAATAAACACAGACAATTAAGGTAGGGCAGGTGAAATTCCAGAGATCTAAGTGGCTAGCGACGAGGTTCTTCCATATTTGAATAGATTTCAGTAAGGTTTCTGAAGGATAGTCCAACGATCATCGCTAGAGGAAGGCGCATGTGACAGGCATCATCATGTCAATCTTGGGATCCTCTTACACTTAACCTTGGTAGACCTATTGGAGGGAGTTAGTTTAGGAATTCTTTTGAATGCTTATTTATTCTTTGGTCTTATGGTTTTCTCTTGATTAAATTTTTTTATTTTATAATCCATAAGAACCTAATTCAAGGTAAATTATATGTCTAGGTCCCTCTATTATTATTTATGAATCATGATTGTTTAATTCAATAAATCTTTCTACTTTTTTTGAATCATTGCATGCTTACTTAAACAATATTCTTGTTAATGTGGATGTGGAAGCTATGCCCCCACATTAGGAGATCCATGCTATGTTAGATCTATGCATGATCTAAGAAGTTAGGTATTGATAGATATCTAAATTAGGGATTGATTACCCCTTAGGCTTAGGGTTTGATTGATCCTTTCTCATGGAATTCCTACACTTATGGCAAACATACGAGGTTGGCGTGGAAGATATTCTATCATAAATTCCTAGTGATTTAGACATAGTTGCCAAGAGATTGAGGGCTAGCAGGCCTTTGAATTCTTCTAATCCAATTCTAGAACACAATTGTCACACTCAACACCTACCATAATTAATAATCAAGATATCCATTATATAATCTCTTAACTCCTTCCAATTATGCTTAATGAGTCTCCAATTGTATTGTGTATGACACACCCCTTGCGTGTGTGTACCGCAAGTGCACTGGTTGTCGAATTGATAAAGTACGCTGGTGAGTGGGTAGTCGTATCCACAGGGAATAGTGCTTAGAAACACAAATATTGCTATTTAATCTGTAGTGAGAATTATTGATGAGTTGTGTGAACAATATTAATGTAAAGGAAAATAAAGAAAAAAAAGGAAGAGACACAATAGAAGTAAGGAGAGGCAATCGATATAAGATGGGGTACCCAGACATTGCTTACCCCAGGACTATTATTTCAAGTGCAAGACTAATCATTATGCTTCCTAACTGATGTTTAGTGAGTCATGGAAATCCTAAAACACATGGTCCCAAAACCTAAGGTCAACCGTGACTAATCCTATACTATGCCCCAGCGGAAAGGAATACTCTTGACATCTCACACTGTGTGGAGTTGCATGAAGCTCTAGGGACTCCAAGTGATAAACCCTATTCCCTAATATAGATCTAACCCTTTGGTCTAGGTGATAGACTTCTAGTCACAATTAAGCCCCAACACTAAGGATTATTTCAACGCTTCACTCTGTTACTTGCGCAAATAAGCCCTAGCGGAGTTTGTCTCTTAGCACTTCACTCTATCATGACCGCAAAGAACTCATGGAATGTGGAGGTAGGATAAATCACATCAGAAGGGGACTCACCCTCTCGACCCTCGCCAACCATACTTTATCTAATCCCCATGGTGTGTCACTCATCCACAAGGATTAACAAGATAGATTCTCAACCCTAGGGTCACTTTAAGGGAAAATCAATACAACAAGCATTCAAAGTTGGAACTCAATTAAAACATCAATTAAAGAAGAAAAATAAGAGTCAATGAAACAAAATCATCCTAGGGTTTACAAGTCCAAGCACCCACTAGGGGTTTAGCTCTCCATGGAGCAAGATATAATCAATAATGAAATTGAATGTAAAAGCATGCAATCCATAAGAAAACCCCCCTCGTAGTCCGTATCGATGGTCTTGTGGAGTCACCTCGTCTTCTCCAAAGGTCTCTCGTCAAGCCTAGGGCACAACTCGCCGAATCAATGCCGACAAAAGCTCCCCCAATAACTATCTTTCAAAGAAATGCGGTGTTGAAGACCGTAGAACGACTCTAAAGACCTAGCCGAAGCCTCTCCAAACCCTAGCCACGAGCACCTCCAAAGATGGGGAAAAGTTGAGAAAAAGATCCCTAAAGAATTCTGAAATCGTGGCTTTTATAAGGTTAAAATCTAGCATCCACACGGGCGTGTGGAATTTCCACATGCTTGTGTGAATCTCCAAAAGATGATTTCCTGTGAGCTGTGAACACTAACTGCTACAGTATTTCACCAAAATACTCCTGAATCCACACTTTTAATAGAGGCCACATGAATGGGCACACATCCATTTGGTAGATCGTGTTGCATCTTCAACTAAACCACATTGATGAAGATCTTGCTAGTATTGTACAAGTCGGAACACATGAGTGTCACTACCTTTGTTCCCCTCCATGTTGTGTAATCGCTCGAGCACAATGGAGGTGGGCACACACTCACATGTTTTTGAGCACAACTTGTGTCTTCACGTTTGTTCACTCCAAGACTTCATCAACAAATACATCCACGATCTACTTTTGGTTCATTTCTTCCACAATTGTCTCCCCAACCCTAGATGCACAAAAGAACACATATACACAAGAATAAGCGATAAAGTCTGAGAAAAGTAATGCTCAATGTAAGAAAAGAATACTTCGTAGTACTTATACACAAGCACTTATCAGTGTAATATATTGTACAAGTAGATTAAAGAAAAAACATAAATGTTTAGTCTATTGATTAAGTGAAAAGTAAGTAATAGGAGCCTCTCATCATTCATGGGGAAATACGACCCTCATGCTCACACACGAGGTATTACTTGATGATCCGTACACTTGCGGTATTAATGGACCAATTATTTGCATATTCGTAAGTTTACACTTGCATATATTTAACACCACACATCACGCATATGTTAAGTTTTTAAACTAGGTCTTAGTCCTAAACAAAAGTGCGCCCACAGTTAGGGTGACGTGAACAAACTTAGGGTTTCAAAGCAAGAGTGAGTCTATAATTAGGTTCCAAATAAAGACACTAATAGACACATGCCCCCTAGACTTAGGAATTTCTATCAAAATCAATCATAGATCTTCTTAAGTCATACAATCATCACAATAAGCAAAAATAAAAACCCTCCCCGACACTTGAGCTGTACATTGTCCTTATTGTACAACTAGGCATGCATGATAAAATAAGATTCAGTATTAATAAAAAGAGGGAGGAGTTTATTGGAACTTCCCTAAACACGGAGAGTGATGATACCACTCTCAACATGGGTTCCGCATTCCATTCAACCACACATTTCCTGAGATACACAATAAGGCACATGAGTGATGCTCAAGTCAATAGAAGATAATAAAAACAAAATGAAAATACACAAAAGTAAAGATTGAAATGAAGCAAACCAAAATATCAGCTTAGCAGGGAACTCCCCTTGCTAACTAAACCAAATACACGTCTAGAAATATAGAAAAAGAAATACAAGTATTAAAATAAAGTATATAATAAAGAATGTAGCTAAAAACAAATCAAAATGAGTCACTATTGGCAGTGCAATAGGAGAGTTTCCTACACAATCTACATGAGTGGTTAGCAAATCTGATGTATCTACTCCCACATGCCGTGAGAGAGGGGGAGACTGCTTAGAGGATGATGCGGCACAGTGGTCTGCGATGTGTTGTAAGCTCTGTCCTAACCAACAGAAAAGTGGGGACTCCTACTGGTCGGATGGCTCATCAATGGAAATTATAGGAGATGGTGTGCGTGAATAAGCAGAGGAACGATCCCCTTACTGCACTATAGAAGTTGAAATGCCCTTTTTTACATGCTTCGCTAGGTGATGAAATTGAATCAGCCAACCCTTAACATCTGATCAACATTACCTAGCAGGCTCATCCCTCGAATGAGTCAAGTAATGTAGGGGCCCAGAAAAAGAGTACCCACTCTGGGATCAGTGGCTTGTTGAAAATATGTCGTGACAATTACATATCCCATGTGGTAAGGAATGTTATCAGAAATACTTAAGAGATAGTCAAACTCACAATGACTAATAGCCTCGGTAGTATCACCCCTTTTGGTTACCTTCCCACTAATTAGAGCATGAACAAATCTGAGGGTAGGTGACCTGAGGGAAATGTCTTGGAGAGTCATGGCTCATGATCATTACTACAATTGCTTATCTTTCGCCACTGGGTTCTCCTAATGGTCGACAAGATCTAAGGTTTTGATATTCTTCTGTGGTTGTGTAGTCTTTATCATATGAGCCCATGTGTAGAGCAAATTCTATGTAGCTCAAGTGATATTCATGCCCTTGAAGTTAGAAACTGATTGCATTGGGTGTATCCCATACATCTTGCCCCCTAGACTCTCTCAGATGTGGCGAGGACCTCGAAAGTTGGCTTGCAGTAAGTAAGATTAGTTATGATAAAAACACATCACCAAGCTCCAACATTGATCAGTGGTTCCACGTCTTCAACTAAGTTGACTACCCTTAAGTTGTCCTAATCAATAGTGCGTAATTTTTTGAACTAGCAATGTGAGAGTTAATTGTAATGCACTTGATGAATGGATGACTCAAATTATTTTTCAAGGGGGATTGATTTATCACTTCTTTGGGTTTTCTCCATCTTTGAAGTTGTTTAAATGCAACTTGTTTCCTTGCCATATTAGCTTGTATGAATTAAAAATAGAAATTAAATAAAGAAAAGATAGAACAACAACCCTGAACAAAATACAGCCCTGCTTTCTAGGTAATACGTCCGTGCTCAAGAAGAAGCACTGGTGTGTTTTAGGGAAGACAAGCTTTCATCGGGCTTTAGAGCGCAGAGATGCAAAAATCACTAGTTGAGAGCAAGATGAGAAAATAAAGAATGAAAAAAAACCAAGACAACCAGAGAAAACTAGATCAAAACAAAACAACAAGAAATGAAAAAGAATAAGAGGGAGAAAAGAAAACATGCCCAAATAGGTACCTAAAACAAGGGTAGCAGAGCAGGTAAGAGCCACTTACAGAAGGATAAAACCGATAAGAACCAAAGGAGGAAGTAGGTTGCTGTAAAGCACCAGAGAAAATAGAATGGGATGATTGAAGGAAAACCCTGAGAACTAGTTCTTAACACAAAAGGGTTGTAGGACGAAAAAGAAACATAGTCATGTTTGCCCGACAACGATGCCAAAAACTTGATGCTTTACTCCCAGCAAGTGCGTGGATCATAGCAAGTAATAAAGTGGTACTCCATGAGGGGTAGGGTTATTGAACCATAGGGACTGGGACTCCTAGTACTGATTACTCTTCTAATCTCTAGTCGGTCAACAATAAATTGGGAAGAAATTAAACTAAAGCAAGATAAGAAGGAAAGTTGGAAATGATAGATGGAAATGCCCGGACTAATTCTCAAGTGCATTAGTATACTGACTTGCTTCCAATGACTATCAAGTACATTTTAAGGTTCTTACGTGTGCTCACAAGCAATGTCATATCTATGACCCCCAAATACATTGAGTTTCCCAATTGTAACTATGGGTCTCATACACGTCAAGTTTTTCAATTACATCAAGCAATCACAACTACGGAAATCGACACACGTCTAGTTTTACAACTACAACTACGCAAATCAATCACATCAAGTTATATGAAACAAGATTTAACATAAGAACTCCATTAGAAACAAGTAAATCAAAGCACACTAAGCAATATGATTCATAAGCCCGGGGTACTGCCAAGTGGTTAACCCCTCATGGGTTCATACCAATGAGAAAATGTAAAGAGATATAAAACAATAACAATCCATGACTCTCTCTTTTAATCAAAATCTCGTCAAATGTAATTTAAAGAACTTCTTTGATGGCTAAGTTCCACTTCCAAATATGCCTCCAAAGTTAGCTTAAAATCCCTTGAATTAGTGGTGAAGATCACTCTTGGCCTCCTTCGATTATACAGAATGAAAGAAGAAAGCACCAGCCAAAAAGCTCCCCGAAATGTCCAGATTTAGGGCTTAAAAGACACTTTTTGGGGCGAGCACAGCCTAAGCATAATCGTGCTTAGGCGTGCTTTTCTTGGGGATTTGGCAAGAAATGACTAAGTGTCCAGATAGTGAAATACATGGATAGAGCATGGTCGTTATCAGCCTGTGCTCCTTAGAAGCACGCCCGTGAAAGGAGCAAGGAAATAGAGCTTCCCTTCAAGCACACCTATGCCTGAATTATTGCTCTATCCTCCTAAAACTAGCAATAAGCATGCCCATGCTTAGGCCTTGCTTAGCTTGAACACTTAGCAATTGATCTTCTTTTGTCGATTTTTGCTTTGAAACCTCTTTTGTTGTTCTAAAACCTATCATTCTGCACAACAACAATAGAATACCAGAATAGCATCAAAATATACACAAATAATGCTAAAAGATAAGAAAAACATAAATTGGAGGTAAATAAAATATGATATGAAATGTACTCATCTGGCAACCCGATAACAGTTAAAGACCCTATAACACTTGGAGGCTTTGTCTTTCTTTTTAACAAAGCAATAGGATAGGTGAGTAGCGCACTCTTATTTTCTTTAATTTCTCAATTGGAATCATTCTTCCTCTTTCTCGAGTTATTTTGAATTAAATCTCTTTTGATTTTTGTTCTCAAGTGTTTTGATTAATTATTTGTTCAATAATTTTTGGAAGCTTGTATGAATATTGTCTTAAATGGAGATTCATTAGGCTCTATTAGATCACCAACTCTTACATTTTACTAATTTATTATTAGATTTCTTCTATTTGTATAGAATATAGCCTTTAACATTTCTAATTTATGAAATATGTCTAATTATTTGTTGATTCTTAAATTACTTATACTTGTATTCAACATTTTTAGAATTGAATGCTACCAACCAATATATTCCCCTCACAATTGCATATGTTGATGTAAATTTTATAGACATTTTACTAAATTTAAACCTTCATCTTTTTTGTTGGAGATGTTATCATCTATAATACTTGTATATTATGAATTTCTAATCTCACGATATTTCCTTATTATGGCTATTTTATTGATTCTTCAATCGAACCCCATCTGACTATTTATTATTTAGATGGACAATTAATATTGTTATTCTAATTGTTAGATATTATGAGGTTTTTGATGTGGCTACTTACTCACTAGATATAGAAACTAGATGGAAGTGCACATGTCATAGCAAGTAATAAAGTGTGTAAGAATGGAAGATCTCAATCCAATGAGGACTAAAATTACAGGTGGTAACTATTCCTCTATTATCTAGGGCTATCAATCAATACTGGTTTAAAATATCTAATAAAATAACTGAATTAAATAAAAAAAGGGAAATAAGTGGAATATAGTCAATCAATAGAGTTGGTACCCAGACAAGGGCATCAAAGACGGATCCTACAAGGAAAAATAAAATGGACTTTATGCCAAAAATATGTAATAATTCAGTGACAGAAGTTCCATCTTAAATTTGTTAGTTAAAAGTATTATTATTTTCTAAAATATAAAAACTAAGTTATTTTCACTAATAATAAAAAATTAGTGATCCTTCTCGTAAGTACATAAGTCATCCAAGTAATATAGTGGTGAATGGTGTGTCGTATCCCTCACTGAACAAGAGTAATAGTACTAATTCCTCCTTCATTATCTAGCCTATCAAATAGGGATGAAGTAGGTTGAACTAGTAACTAATTAAATAAAACTAAAATAGAGAATATACAAAGGTATGACGTAAATTTGGGGATAGAATCAATTAAAGGGACATGGTAGTTGAATATGTATCCACCTATGATAGTACTTGTAATTAGATAACTATTCCAGATTAGAGGTTGGGTTATTTGGATCATGGAGATTTTGAAATTATGCCAATAACTCTCTGACAAGTTCCCCTTGCTTATATCCCGCAAGTGCACGGGCTTGTCGAAGTAATAATCCCGGGTGAGCGGGGTCGAATCCACAGGGAGTAGGGAGTGAAAATACTTAATTTGATTCTTAGCTATGTGGAAGATCAATTGTGATAGGTGTGAAATTGATTCAATTCTCAACAATAAAATCAACAAGTGAAAGAGCAAAAGTAAGAAGAGGGTAAGGCAATCGATAAAGATGGGGTACTCGGATAATCCTTCACCTAGGATAATCGCTTCAAGTGCAAGAACTCTCTATTATGCTTCTTAATCAATGCAATGGTGAGTCGTGGAAATCCTTACATACATAGTCCCAAATCTAAGGTCAACTATGCCTAACTCTATACATGTCCCGGAGAAGAAATCGAACAATCTCAACACCTCGCACTCGCATAGAGTTGCAATGAACTCTAGGGATTCCAAGTGATAAATCTCTTCCTAAATATAGACCTAACCCTTTGGTCCGAGTGGAAGGTCCCCTAGCCACAATTAAGCCCTAGATACTAAGATCCTCTCAACGCTTAACTCCATTTCACGCGCAACTAGGCCCCAGTGGAGGTTTCATCCCTTAGACCACTCACTCTATTATGGCCGCAAAGAACTCAAGGAACGGAGGTAGAATCTATCATGCCGAGGGGAAAGGGGACTCTCCCGTGCCTCTCGACTCACCCCTCTCAACCCTCTCTAACCTAGCTTTTGTCTAACGCTCGTGGTGTGTCACTCACTCACAAGGTTACCAACAAAAACTCTCAACCCTAGTGTCACTCTAAGGAAAATGTTCATACAATCAAGCATTCAAGGTTGGAACTCACAATAAACATCAATTTATTGAAAGCATAATAAAGAAGTTCAATGAAACGAATATATCCTAGGGTTCACAATCATCCAAGTACCCACTAGGGGTTTAGCTCTCCATGGAGCTTAATACAATCAAAGAAATCGAATGTAAAAGCAATGAATCCATAAAGAAACCCCCTCGATGGTCGTGTCGATGGTCTTGTGGAGAGTCCTCTACTCATCGTCCAAAGATTCCTTCGTCCTGTATAGGATACGCCTCGATCGAAGCTCCCCTACCAACCTTCTTCCTAATGGAATCACGATGTTAGAGCCGTAGAACTTCTCCAAAACCTTGGCCAATACCCCTCGAAACCCTAGTCGAAGTCCTCTCACAAGTTGTTGAAAAGATGGAGAAAAAAAATACCAAAATCGGGGCTGAAATCGGCTTTAAATAGGGCTGGAATCGGGCGACTGCACGGGCGTGTATGATGTCACACGCCCCGTGGAATTTCCATACAGGCGTGGATAATTTCCACGCCCGTGTGGATTCTCGTTTCTCTGATTTCTCGGCGGGCTGCTACGATGACTTTGCTCTGAGTGTTTTGCTCTAGTACACGCTATCGATGACTATGACGGAAATACTCCCGAATCCCATACTTTCATTGGGGTAACGGAAACGGACACACGTTTACGTCGTGAATCACTTGCCTCTTCAATGATGTGCACATTGGTGGATCTCTTGTTCTTATATGCATAAATCAGAATGTTCAAGTGTGACTGCCTTTGTGCCCCTCCAAATGAATGTGATCACTCGAATATGAGGAGGTTGGCACACACTCTAGCATCTCACACCTGACCTATGTCTTCGCGTTTGAACCTTAGCAAGATCTCCTCCAAAATAGGTGCATTATGATCCACATTGGCCTATTTCCTTCATACTCGGCCTCACAACCCTACCTGCATAAAAGTTACATAAAAACACACATATTAATGTAAAAACCTAAGAAAAGTAATGCTCAACATAAGGAATGAACGCTTCGCATTCATATCGCACAAGCACTTATCACTCTCTCTAGTCTACCAGTAACTAATTCCCTACAAAACTCAGATGAGATCTTGCTGCTACCTAAGTTTCATATGATTATCATGCACACTATTAAAAAGTGGGGTTAAAGATATGTGTCTCACCCTAATTAGAAGAATTACAACACCCTATCTTTTGGCATGTCATCATTTCTCTTCACTTGTGCTAAGTCCTATATGTTGAGGTTTCTCAAGTTGTTAAGCACATAACAAAATAATTAGATTCAAGCGATCACTTTAATGAATCTAATAACAAATATAAGCACAAGAAAATCACAACCAAGACAACATAATCCATTATATAACAATATCTGATTACAATTTCATCAAAAGGTTTCACCAATGCTTGAATACAAAAGAAATATAAGGTATCATGTTAAAGATGTTCAACATAAAACTTAATGAGTGATGTGTGTTTGCTAACACCACTGAACAAGTGTACAAGTCGATCAAGTAATACAGTAAGTGAGTATGATTGTTATATCACGAGTAATAAAATAACAAGTACTAATTGCTTTCTCATTACCTAGCTTGGAAATAATGACGTCGCTTGAAACTAATCCTATGAGCAGGAGAAAAGAACTAAGAGAATAAGGAGAAGGGTAGAAATAATGGTTGATCAGAACTAGCAAATCAAGTTAGAGGGCACTTGGATATGGTTTCACCTAAGGTTTTATTAAAGATAATTTGGGATTAACATCGAATGAATGATTGTGACATTGGATAGAGGGAAATCAAAAGTGTATCAAATAGTCTCTCAAGATGATTTGATACCTAATCCCGTACTACTGGTGGATTGAAATTTCTTTCTAATCTGCTTTTATTTTATTGCATAGAGTTCTAGGAATTCCCTTTATTGGATTAGAGCTCTCGCTACAACAAACCTATTCCGAAGATCTATTCATCTATGCAAGATCTATACATAATGAATCTTTTGATACCATCATATAAATTAGTCATGGATTAGAAGTTTTCGCTATGCTAAAACATGACATTCCAACAACATAGATGAATGCAACAAAACAAAATCAATCAATATTAAAATCCAAAAGCACAAAGCATCCTAGGTTTTACTTATGTTTGGGCACATGAGGAAAGCTTAGATTTCCATCAGAGAAAGGTTCAATAGAAAAAAAAGAGATAAAAAACCTTGAAATAAAAAGCATTCATAAAACCCCTTTTAGTTCCATTGGATGCCGATGGAGGGTTTTCCTATGATGCCACCTTGGATCTTCCTTTGGCGACTCCTTTGAATAACCTTAGATCTTTATCATAATCTCTCTCTCAAGTGGTCTCTTCAAAACCCAGAAGCTTCCCTTATAAACCCTTGATGTTTCAATTTATATTTCTGGAAATCAGGGGTTACATTAGCTGTACATGCGTGTGCACATGCTGCGTACTTAAACCTTGGCACATTTGGACCCTTCTGCTCGAATAATTCACAAAGTTCAAAAGTACAGGGGCTTAATAAGATCATATATAGCTTTTGTATCTCTTTGGAATGGCCTTTGTTAGGTTGAAGTCTTTACAAACAAGCAAGTTTTCATATATGTAGGGTACAGGGTCCTAACATGACTGTGTAGAGCCCGTGTATCTCTCTAGATACTCTCACTTTGCTTTATTCTCATTCCAATTTGCTCCAAACTTGCTTCTTTTCCTCAAATTGCATGTATTTTGGCATGACACATATAAGATGCATTTTAAGTACTAGATCAACACCAAATATGCCAAAAGGTAAGCTAAGTGCTACTATTTCTAATAAAAAAATAAGCATGTTCGGGCACTTATTAAATAACACCATGCTTAAGCTTATGTTTGTTTCTGAAGCAAAGAGATGAGAATGAAAGAAAAAGGTAAGTGCTTGACTTCAGGACTAAAAAATTGGGCAGTCTGGAGAGTTTTAGGAAAATTGCAAAAAACAATTTCATGTGAACATGAAAACTCAAGAATTGTATGAATATGCCTTATTCCAAGTTCTCACATGTTTGTGTGTGTGATTCCTTCTACTTCATCCCACCTTTCAACTCCAATTGGCTTGTGCATGAGGGACTTACTAGATTCTAAAACCCAATAAACATAAACCTAACATGAGTCATAGCTTCACACAACCCTTGAGGTTTCCATTTCTCTCGGTACCAAGAGTGCCATTCATATTTCATAGTTGGTAGCTTTTTCCCCCATCTTATTTCTGGAACTACAGCTTGCACACATCCTAAGAGGTTGCTCTTTCTTCCAATAGAGCATACTATCATGCCCAACTTGTGGGCCGGCATGTTATAACGTCCGCGGCAACCCGAGAAGGGATACACACCCCACTCAACCCTCTAATCACCGCATGGCTAACAAAATCCCTAGAATAAGAAACACAGAACAGAATATACAAAATTGAAAACACAGAGGTAGACAAGGGAAGCATCAACAACTTGACCTGATTGAAGAGTTCAAGAAATAAACTAATTGCAAATACAACAAAACCAAGAAACTAGATAAGCAAACAAATCAAGCATAAAGAGTTCAAACATACTAGTGGATCCATGTCCTTATAAAACATGCTCATGTTGGAGGGATAACATACATGATACTGGAAATAAAATAAGATCGAAGGAAAGTGAATGCCCAACAGCACTTTGTCCCACCACAACGCTACCAGTCACTAAAGCCTGGAAGAGAGAGAGAGAGAAAGAGAGAAAGGGTGAGTAGGCTAAGTCCCTTAGTGACTGGGTTAGCACAATTCTAATAGGATATACAAAAGAACAATGAAATCAATAAAATCAAACTATTGCAATATTACATATATACTAGAAACCCATCAACATATATATAATAATTTATATAAGAATTAAGAAACCATAGATAATATACGAGAACCATTCTGCTTAAATGAGAGTGAACACAATTAAAAATTCGAGGACTTGCATAAAACAAGTTTTAATAACTCTAACACGTAAAATGCTTCATCAAAACAATATTCCAATTGGTTATATAGGATATCATATTTCAGAGTTCCTTTGCATGAAAATATCAAAATTTTAAAAGTATGGAATCAGCTTCTCAATCATCAACTAGTAGTCTAATACCTCTGTAAACTATGGCCATGGCCACGGCTAAGTTTAGAGCCATCAAGGTCCTCATGCCCTTGATGTTGACTAATCAAGAATCCGTGTGGTGACTCTAGATTCCCATGTATATCCAATCAGGATGCTACATAGCACCTAAACTGGACAGTAAATTTAGGTCTTCACACCACCTCAATAAGCTAACCGTGAAGACTGCCCAGTGTAGTAAGGAAGGGCTCTACCCGATCACCATTAAAACCTATGGAAGCTCAATAATACAAAATATGCACATCATACCTAAAGTTTAGATCCGGGACAACAACTCTATACAGGAAAAGAAAAATCCCATTTCCACAAGTATCAATGCCAAAAGCTCATAATATGCAACCATTGTTCTAATAGTTCTCCTATCGATATGCATTGAATCCCTCTTGAAAAATCCATTGGAATCCGTTGAAATAAGGTCGATCCGTGTTTCCAGCCACACAACTCTATAGAAATCCAGCTATCTATAACCAAATTCGGTAAAAGAATCCCTTTTGAATTGTAAAACATATGGTTATTTATAGTCCGAGTCTACCATAGGGTTACACTAGTTGTTGTAATGGCTATTGTAATAAAAATTGATTTCTTGTGCCATAAGTTGCATCCTGGCACGGTTTTGTAAGGGTTATTGTTGTACTTGTGACATATTCATGTGGTCTTGCACACTGGCACTATTGGACCATGGCCGTGATGAGGCCATGATGATGTTTTGAAACTTGTATTTTGGTTCGATCTGTCTAAAATTGCCTAAATATTCGCTTCTTTGGCCCTGACGTGCATTTAGACACCATGGTGAACGAAAAGAATGCAATTTTGTACTAGCACTTATCAAACCTCCCCAAACATATAAGATTTCATGCTAAATGTAGTGCAAATAATATATGAAATATGCATGTTCAAGCCCTTATCAAACCTCTCCACACTTAAGCGTTTTGCTTGTTCTCAAGCAAATAAAAACAAAAGAGTAGACATGATGAGTGCTTGACATCAGACTACGAATGATGGAGTTTCACTACTATAAGGAAACAATCAAATGGCAGGTCAAATAAACAAGTTTTGTAAAGACTTGTCAACTCTACGGAGAAAAATTTCAGGGCTTTATTCAACTCAACTTTAAACTTTCACTAAGTTTTTTAATTTATTATTTTTTTACATCCTGAGGTAGCCTTTCCTATAAGATTTAGATGCTTTCAAATTGCGGGTCTACAGTCAATATCTTTCACACTTCCCAAGAGGCAACCCTTTCTCTTGATAGGGCATATGGTGTATCCGACTTATCAAGAGTGCTACACAATACAAAGGAGGTAGCTCTTTCTACTATAAATAGAATTCAAACTAAAAAAGATATAAACTAATGACATCCCTACTATAAAACATCACTCTCTAAACATAAGGTGCAAAGTGCTTAAAAGGACACAAGAAAGAATAAAACATGCAAAGCGAACTAACTTGATGAAAACATGGGAAAAATGCTCAACTAACATATATCATGTCCCTAAACTAGAGAAACTTCACAAATGAGTGCAATGCCTTCATAGGTCTACAATAGTATGTATCAAGCTCAAAAATTTTGAAAAACATTTATCACAAAATATGGGAAGTGAGAATAACGAGCTCACACACTCCCTCCCAACACTTAAAGATGTACATTGCCCTCAATATAAACATGCATCCACAAGTGTAAGTAGAAAGAATAAGACTAAAAAATAATAGTGAGTGTGTGGTTACTAGTATTTCCCAAGTTTCTTAGCTAGGCTAATGAGGGCGATGAAGTTACCCTTGTCTAAGTTCCTGGTTGTGCAGGCCAATATAGCACCTGATCACCTCAAACCCTAACAGAGAAATAAATGAAACAAATTAAATATAACTAGAAAAGTAAAATAAAATAAAATAAGGTAAAGTAAAAATCTACTATATATAAGTGTCTACAAAAGCAATAGTATAGATGTCCCTTATGAATAAAAAATGGAATATAAAAAGTATAATGTGATGTAAAAATGAAATCAAAATGGTGGGAGCTAGCATGGTAGCTTTAGACTGGTATAGGAGTAGTGGAATACGGATGATGTCAATGGAGAAGAAGGAGATTGCGATGCCACTAGAGCTGATGCAATTGGTGAAGTGGGTGCTGGAGTGGATGGAGGGTCTCGGTGCTACAGATGAGCCAAGATCTGGAGTAAGAGACCCTTAATCCTCACTTGACCCTCCTTGAAGACGAGTTAGGCACTCCTCCATCCTTGGTGGAATTGGTCGATCTGGTGTAGAAGCCACAGGAGAAGTAGCAGGTAGTGGGGCTGAGGTAGGGGGAGGAAAGCTGATTGAAGGGACTCCTCATCGTCAAAAGACTCAGAGTTAGATCCATGGACTATCTGATACTCTACACTGCGGAGTATGTCCCGCCACTTAATCATCTACATCAATGGGAGGGTAGTGATATTGAGCAGGCGCATGCCTCTAACACTCCACATGCCTACACAGCTAGTTAATCTAGGCCCAATCTTAGTGCAAAACAGGTGATTTAAGAACCAAGGAAAATTGTCAGCAGTCAGTGTCCTGAGCCTAGTGACACAGCTGGTATTCTAGGTTGTAGCTGATGTGGATCTGATCCCGTGCTACCATGCTCCACAGGAAAATAGAGCTCCTAGAGGTTCATGAGCCCCGTGCTATCTTCTTTTCTAGTCAACATCCTTGATAGAATGGCATGGAGGTACCGAAACACTGGCCATCTCAAGGTAGACAACTTTGAGGTACCGCATACATATGTCTCATGGCCTTAAAGGCTCTAGGCCCATACTTGATTTGGACTCAGGTAGACCGGCAAGTCGACATGGATCTGTGAGTAAGACTCAGTGGGAGTATACTCCACGTTGATAAGCCCTATCTTCAAGGAGAAATCCATGTAGGACATATGATACTTGATGAGTGTATTTCATATCGTATTTTATTTACCTCTAATTTATGGTTTTGTTGTCTTTTAGCATTTCTTGTTTACATTTCATTGCTATTCTAAGTATTCTCTTGTTTTTGTACAGATTGACAACTTTTAGAATAATAGAAGAAGTTTGGAAGCAAAAATCAGCAAAAGAACATCATTTGCTATGTGTTCAAGATAAGAACACCCTAAGCATGGTTGTGCTGGTTGGCCATGCTTATTGCTAGATTCAAGAGGTTGAGCTATAATGCAACAATGGGTGTGTTTTAGGAGAATCATGGGCTAAGCACAACAGTGCTTTCTCCTTGTGCATTTCTCTAGATTTTAGTGATTTCTCCAAATAGCCAAAGCATGGTTGCTCTACTCCTTTCATGGACGTGCTTTTGGGGAGCATGGGCTGAGCATGACCGTGCTCTACTAGTGCATTTCAATGCTTGGACACTCGTCATTTTTTGCTGAATTCCCAGAAAAAACACGGGCTAAGCATAACCATGCTTAGGCCATGCTAGGGCTGAAAAAGTTTTTTTAAGTCTAGATCTAGGGCTTTTAAAGGAGCTTTTAACCAAGGTTTTTCTCCTCCACTTCCAACCGATCAATTAAGACCATGGGCAGACTTCACCATACTTCCTATGGGAGATTAAGACAGAGTTGTAGGCACCTTGAGAACTGAAGTTCAATCATTCAAGGGAGTTCTTTGAGCTCATTTTAGAAGATTTCAACTAAGAGAGGGAGTCATGCATTCTTTCTATTTTGTATCCCTTTCATTTTCTCATTTTGTATGAACTCATGAGGGGCTAACCATTCCACGGTTCCCTGGGCTTATGAACCTTGTTGCTTAGTGTACATTGATTTACTTGTTTTCAATGACTATGGAGTTTTATTGTATTCTTATGTTAAATATTGTATCATATAACTTGATGCACTTGAATTGCGTGGTTGTAGTTGTAAAACTTGATGTGTGTAGATTGCCGTAGTTGTAATTGCCTTGTGTAATTACAAAATTCAACGGTAGAAGACCCGTACTTATAATTGCAAAACTCGACATATTTGAGAGCCATAGATATAACATTGCTAGTGAGAACACATAAGAACCTTAGAATGTACTTAATAATCATTGGAATCAAGTCAGTACACTAATGCACTTGGTAATTAGTTTGGGAATTACTTCTCATTGATTGCAACAACTCCACTTTTGTCCACCTATCTTATCCATCTTTCTATTTTATCTATCTCCAATTCAATCATTTTCAACCCATTATTGGCTGACTAGAGATTAAAAGAATAATTAGTACTAGAAGTCCCAGTCAATGAGGTTCGATAACCCTTTCCCTTATGCGGTACCACTTTATTACTTGTTACGATCTGTGCTCTTAGATAAAGTATACATCAGTACTTATTGCTGAGCATTTGGAAGCTGATAACCTGCATTTCATAAAGATTTCATAAAGAATATGATAAGTCAATCAAACGAGTACAAAAATGACATGCAAGAATATATAATGGGTGCACAAAAAGCATACCACGACCGTTATGGGAATGGATAAGTCAATCAAACGAGTACAAAAACTATCTCAACAAGCCTGCTACCCTAACCATAATATACCTCTAAAAGTGACAAAGGGTGCATAATGTCCCGTTGTCTATGCCAGCAGCACTGCTGTGCATTGTCTTTTAGTCACAATGGGCACATAATGCTTATTGTGAGTGCATTATGTTCTCAAAAATGAGCTACGGGCTGCCGACAATGGGCTAAGCTCATTGCCCACTATTGCTTGGGGATGATGAGTGGGAGAAAGGTCAACACGGGTGTATAGTTCTTGTTGTGGCTCATCTCGTCATGGGGTTCAGATTTGAACACAAAGGTCATTGTTCATCATGGTGCGCTGATTATGGAGCCCGACCATGGTGAAAAATTTATTATACATTGTTGTTTTTGATTGAAATTCATATAAAATCATTCACCACATAGATCTAAGCTATTTCATGCCATTTATTCACAGTAAAAACATGATTTAAATGAGTTTTCAAATTCTTACAAAGTCGGCCTAGAGGACGAGAAAAACCTATGGTGAAAATCCTAGAAAATGGGAGCTAAAAGTAGGGAAAGTGGCACCAAAGTTCTAAGGACAACTGTGTGAGTCGATGGGGAGAGATCTCTTGTGGAGTGGAAGAAAAAAATAGGATTTTGAGTGAGAAAGACAAAGGGGCATCTGGCAACAACAGTATACCCTTTGGTAATGACCTTCACAATGGAAGGACAATGGCCATTGTTAGTACTTTTCAGAACACGAGGCACAATGCCCATTATCTTGCCATTATAAAGTTGTTGTTAACTTATTGGAGGCTAAAAATTGTCTAAGTGTTGACCATGGTTGTCTTAGAGTGCATTGTCATGGTAATGGTAAAGACCCTAGAAGAACTCTCGAAAGTATAGAAAATCACATCATGCTATAAGACACTAGTTATGGTTCACTATGGCCATTTCCACGGTCATGGTGAGGTCAATATAGACTCACTCAAAAGATTCTTAGAAAACATTTTCTCTTCCTGGACATCACAATAAATGCATAATGGTCTTATCTATAGTGAACAAGTATGAAATGTCTCTGTACAAAATGATATAAAAACAATTGCTACAATGAAACCTAACTCCACAAACAAACTGCATGTATGAAAATCACAATTAAAGCTCAACTCCACATAATTCAATTAAGTATCAGTCTGTATTCAATGCTAAAATGAAGAATACTAAAAACTAGAACAAGAGGACTGAAAGCTATGGAAATAACTTGGGTTGCCTCCCAAGAAACACTTGTTTTATGTCACAAGCATGATGTACCTATCCTTACATTAGGAAGGCTTTAGCTTGCTCAAAGTGAATGAGGAGAATAGCTCTACATTACCTGTGCTTGGAAGAAGAGAGTTGTCTACCTCGATTGAGTGTTTAGCTTTAGGTTCTACCTTACTCCACATCTTCTTGATTATTGTGTTTCCTAATTTACCCTTTTTCTTGGCCAGCTTAGGAGATGGACTTGAGGATTGTACAGGTTCTTCAGCAAGCTCTTCCCTTGAAGTACTCTTAGAGAGGGTTCACCATGAATACATCCTACATAAGATTAGAAATAAGCAAGTCAAGTTCATGTGTAAAATAAGATTCATCACCATGATCCATGGAGTGCTTCATGGCGCTCAAGAGGATGTACACTAATTCTTTCTCCCTAACCTTCAAAGTCATCTTTCCATCTCTCCAATTGATGAGAACCCTAGAACTATTGTGGAAAAGCCTTCCAAGGATAAGCAGGGTTTCTACATCCTCATCTATGTCCAAAATCACAAAGTCTACTGGGAATACAAGCTTTTTAATTGTTACTAGAACATCTTCCACAATCCCCCATGGTCTTCTCATTGATCTATCAACCAACTAAAAAGTCATTCTTGTTGTCCTGAGTTCTCCTAATCCAAGTTTTAGATAAATGGTGTATGGCATCACATTGATACTAGCCCTAGAATCTACTAGTGCATGTTCCTCCACGCCATCACCCAACATACATGGGATCACAAAACTCCTTGGATTTCTCATATTCTATGCTAGCTTGTTATCCAGGATAGTGGAGCAATTACCATTGAGAGTGACTGAATTTACCTTTTCCAGTTTCCTCTTGTTGGTAAGCAAGTGCTTCAAAAACTTTGCATACTTTGGCATATGGGATAGGGCTTCAACAATTAAGATATTGGTGTGGAGTTGCTTAAAGATGTTCATAAACTTCTTGAACTATGCATCCTCCTTGTCAGCCTTGAACTTGGAATTGTATGGGACTTAGGGTTTGTAATCTTGAACTATGGGCCGAGTGTGTGATGGGCCTTCAGGAACTTTTTACCTTTTTGATCATTCTTCTTTATATTTTCCCCTAAAGCGCTAGGATTTTCCTGTATGATTATCCACTTCATTAAGGAACTTGGACCTGAGTGGTCCTTTCCTCAATGGTCTTGCCATTGCAGAGCGATATTGACCTTCGGTGCTTTCTCGGTTAGCTTTAGTGTTGCTCGAGAAGTTACCTTGAGGTCTCTCAGTATTGGCCCATGCAAATTATCCAACTCAGTTTTCTAAGATCTTAATCGATGCTTGGGTGTTCCTCAATATAGCACCAAAATCATCCATTTTAGCATCATTATTCATTAAGTACTTGGCTAACACATCTTCTGTGGAGAGTTTCCTCTCTGGTTGCTGCTGTTGTGACCGATATTGATAATTCTGCTCTTGGGAGACCTCTACTACTGACCCTGACTATAGGAAAAGTTAGGATGACTCCTTTACCCTAGGTTATAGGTATTACTCTATGGGTTACCCTGATTTCTTTGACATCCTCCAACATAATCAACTTGCTCCATAGGAGCAACAACTGAGCTCACAATCAGGCATTGAGCTACCCCATGTCCTCCTCCACATGTCTCACATGATAGAATGGTTCTAGAGCTTGAACTATCATCTTGACAATTACTCATGAGTAGATTCAACTTCCTTGTGAGCGCATCCACCTTTTCTGCTTAGACTATATCTACGTTTACTTTATGCAATCCGGCCATCCTCAGCTACTTGCCTCTTTAACTCCAGTGTGACTCATTATTGACCATGTTCTCAAACAATTGTTCTGTCTCATCTGGATACTTGTTACTCAGTGACCCGCTAGTTATGGCATCTATGATCTACCTTGTATGGCACTTCAGTCCATTGTATATAATCTAAAGTCTCATCTATGAATTGAACCCATGATCAGGACACCGCCTAAGAAGATCCTTGAGCCTATCATGTGCTTCAAATAGTGTCTCAAACTCTCCTTGCTTGAATGCTAAGATTTCTTGCCTAATCTTTGCTGCCTTGCTTGGTGGAAAATATCAACCAAGAAACTTCACCAAGTACTTCCATGTCTTGATAGACCCTGGGGGCTAAAGAAGTGAACTACCAATATGCCGAACCCCTCAAACTTAAAAAAAAAATAAGAGCCTTAATCTGATCACATCATCTGTAACATGCTCCTCTTGAATGTTGAACAAATCTGTAGAAACTTTAAGAGATGTGTGTTTGGGTCTTCATCTGCTAGGCCATCAAATTGACACAAGTTCTGTATTATCCCAATGGTTCTCGCCTTGATCTCAAAGTTGTTTGTTGTGACCGATGGGGCTTGGACACTAAACTCATCTCCTATGAACTATGGTCGTTTGTACTCAAAAAGTGTTCTCCTCGGTTCAGCCATGATAACAGACTTTCAATATCAATTTCTGCTTCAGTAGCTGACTTCTCCTGGAGCCTTCATAACAATGTTCTCTTGACTTCACTATATCCTTCTACTAAGTCCGTAGGATTAGCTCTAGTCATGTACAATTGCCTACATAGGAGAATAGAAAGTACATATCAATAAAATTACAAGAATAATAAAAAATCAAAATAAATACAATAAAAGAATAAATGGCTAAAATACTACGCTACAATATTTTGTAGAATCTATTGACTAGGTACTCCCCGGCAATGGTGCCAAAAACTTGACGCACGCCAACCATGTAAATGGTTTGGTGCGTGTAACACGCAAGTTTACAGATAGTCAAGTAATACCTCATGGTTGAGCACTAGAATCATAATCCTCAGGGAATAGCAAGGGGCTCCTATTACTTTTCTTTTTGTTTAATCAATAGCCTAACATCTATGATGTTTCTTAAATTTACTTCTACGAACTAATTACTAAAATACAATTGAGGATCATGAGTTGCAATTGGAAGAAGTGGGTACCCACATGGGGAGTCCCTTAATAATTACTTGTGATGCGGAATAGAATATGGCAATGTTATTGATTGATTGAAAGCAATATGCACGCAAGTGTTTGTGTCAATCAAAGTAATACATGAAAATAGCAAGGTCAAATTCACAGTGACTAGATAATACGAGTACTACCTCTATCTTTGCTAGCTAACTAAATAACAAAGATCAATTCCAACTTCAAAAGTAAACAATGAAAGGAACAAAAGACCAAATCAAAGGAAATGAGGAACTAGAAATAATGGATAAAGCAGTTCCAAGATCGACTTCATTAAGGAGTTTTAATTATTAAGATGATTGAAAATTAATAGGGATTAAGTCTTGGCTAAACATATCAAAGGAAATCAAAATCACACTAAGTGCTCTCTCAAGACTCCCTAGTGTCTAATCCTATGTAAAAGGCGGAAGTGAATCTTTCCTACTCCTACTCTCGCATGATTGCAATGAGCTCTAGGATTTCCATGCCAAGAATTGGAGATAAACTACCAAGATTCTAATCAAAAAGGCACATGGTGCCCTTACCATCTCTAGCGAGCATCAATGATTTCTATTCATCTATGTGTAATTTCCTCACAAGGATCTCTCGATGTACAAGTGAAATCAAGATGGTAAAGCCTCTCTTGATACGCAAAACCACGAAGATAAACATGAATGAATCCAAAAGCCAAAGGTGATCTATATTAAAAAGAAATCTAAAGATGAAAGTATTTCCAATCTACATCAATTCGGGCACCCAAGGAAGTTAGCCTTCCATGAGACCCAAGTTCATCATTACAAAGTAAATATCAATCTCTAAAACCCTAGACATGTGAAGAAAACCCCCTCTCAATGCTGTGTTGTTGGAGATGATATGAGCCGCTAGCGTCCCCAATGGATCATTATTCGGTGACTGCTTCGAACTCCTTCATCAAACCTTCAAAGCCCTTTCCAACCCTAATCAATCAGCCTTAGTTCCTTTTTTAGAAATTTGGCCAAAAACTCTGATGCCCTAAAAACCATGAAAACTTCTATTTAGAATTGTAAGGACCCGACTAATACACGGGCAAGTACACGGGCATGTATCTTCGAGTGTAACTCTTAGAAAAAAACAAAATCCCATAATCTCTAATGTATGCCAGTAGATGTATATATCCGTGTACTTCTTCAGCTGACCATGTAGCTCTCCAGTTTTCTCTTTACTATTGCTCTTGAGTTGCATTGCCATGTATTCATCTTTTGCGAGTGCTCTCTTTTAGAGCATGCTCTGTGACTTGTTAATTGTACATGGGTGTGTTCTTGATCTATATAGCCATGTTTTTCTTAGTAAGAGGGTGATCAGGAAGTGTGTGGCTGATCACATGGTATCTGTGTGATTCTTTGAGTTGTGCTTTACTGAAGTTTACAACAGCAGGTACACAAGCGTGTCCCCTACCTATGTATCTCTTTGTTTTTTGCTCTTGGCACCATTTTACTCCTGATTATCTTCCTTTGGTTCTTGTTGTAGTTTTTTTGTCCT
This sequence comes from Dioscorea cayenensis subsp. rotundata, assembly GCF_009730915.1. Taxonomy (NCBI): domain Eukaryota; kingdom Viridiplantae; phylum Streptophyta; class Magnoliopsida; order Dioscoreales; family Dioscoreaceae; genus Dioscorea; species Dioscorea cayenensis. The sequence continues at coordinate 10,689,626 of NC_052477.1, read as the reverse complement.
ATGAGAAATAATAGAACAACTAAGTACTAATTATCCATGAAATTAAGCTATAGAGGGCTGCTTAAGTGCTAATTAAGATCAATATAAATGTATAAAAAATTACTTATCAATTATCTAGAGATGGGCTGGGGAAAATTGGAGGCCTACTGGTCCCATTCTCTTAGCAACTAGGTCTGAACCACTAGCAATTTAATAGGGAATCTCTTCTACCCTAGCCTCCTATGTTCACCTTAAGATCAAGAACTCCTCTAAAAGGATAATCAAACCCTAATGCAGAAATCTAGCAATACTTAATCTCTTAATGTATGAATTGATCTAACAAGGCATGGGTGTTCTAATGAGTGCACATCTCTTCCTCATAACATCAACAAATTAATCAATAAGCAAGCATGCAATGAATCACAATCACCTAGGACGCAAATATATTACTAATGAAAGTTAAAGTTCACAAGAATAAGCCTAGGTACATTGACATACAATTCCCATTGTATTAGGGTCCTCTTATGGATAAAATAAAGATTAAAGAATAAAGAATCCACAAGAAAAGTGTAAAAAATTTTAAAACTAGCTCCCTCCAATAGTTCTCCGATGGTTGAGGTTGAGAAGATCACAAGGAGGTTAAGATGGTGCCGAATCTATTCTAACGTCCTCTACTATTGATACTCATTCGCTCCCTCTTGAGAGATCCACTGGAGTCCATTGAAATAAGGTTGATCCTTATCTCTAGACACACAGCTCTCCAGAAATCCAGCCTTCTCTAACCAAATTTGGCAAAAGAATCCCCTTTGAATTGTAAAACCTAGAGTTATCTATATCCCGAGTTTGCCACGGGGTCACAATGGCCATTGTAATGGCTGTTGTGATCAAAATTGATTTCTTTTGCCATAAGTCACATCCTGGCATTGTCTAGTTCTAGGTGTTACATGTATTGACCAGGGGCATTGTACCCACTACTGCCATTGTAAGGACCGTTGTGGCTCATGTGATATCTTCGTGTGGTCTTTGCACACTGACATGATCGGACCATGGCCTTGATGAGATCATTGTGATGTTCTGAAAGTTGTATTTTTGTCCGATCTACTGTGAATTTCTCAATATTCACTTCTTTGGCCCTAAAATGCATATAGACCCCATTGTGAACTAAAAAAAAAAATGCAATTTTGTACTAGTTTGGTACTAAACATATAAGATTTCATGCTAATGTAGTGCAAATAATATATGAAGTATGCACATTCAAGCACTTATCAAGAAATGAACCTTCCAACCTAAAGGAAATGCTAGAGATCTAGGATTTGGTTTTCCTCTTCCAAGGAAGATGAAAAAGAAGATATTTTGAAGGGTAAAGGAAAATGGAAAGAAAAAAGGGTTAAAGGCTGACAAAAGTCCAAAAATACCTTTGTTTCATAGCCTGGACAAAGCTTTATATGGGCATGTACACATCTATACAGCCGTGTATCACCCCGTGTAATTTCTATAGTAACAAACTATAGTGTTACTACTACAGTAGTGATGCTATAGTACTGCCATTCTGAAATTCCAGAGAGTTACATGGGCAGACACACAGTTACACGGCCATGTACACACCCGTGTAGTTCTCGAAATTTCTCTAGAGAGTTACACAGGTAGATACATGCCTAAGTACATGCTCGTGTATCTTTCTGACCAATTGTAGAGTTTTTCTAGAGACTTACATGGGTAGATACACTGTCACATGGCCGTGTACACACCCATGTCATTCTCTGTCTGTGTTCTAAGTCTCTAGAGTGTTACACTATTGCTACGGTAGTATGTATACAGTACAATGTTATAGTGATACTACTATAATACAATCCTTAAGAATTCCAGAAAGTTACACGGGTAGGTACATGCCAATGTAATTCTCTAGCCATGCTTTGTGCAGAAAATGTCAAATTGACTGTTCTACAACCGTGCACTCCTAGACTAAACAAAACACTATAGAGCATACCTAGAATGGAGGACAAAACTAAAGAAAAGTCTTTAGCATCACACACACAAAGTATCTGATTTGTTTGGAGTAGCTCCACTTTTCAAGGATAGTAGATTTTTTCACTTCCTTCATCAAACATAAACAAACTTATCAACATATCAATTTTTCTCAACTTTCATTCATTTTTTTAATAAACACAATTAAAATTCTACATTCTTCTATTCCTAGTTACCTAAATCCTTTTTAAATGTCTGTAGTGATACACAAGAAAGATCATGTGCTCAAAAAATTGGAAGAAACCAAAAATAGGGCAGAGTAACAATTAAAGCATTAAAACATATAGTTGACATGTGCCACTGTCTTAGACTAATAAACTGTAGCTAAACAATATCATCAGCCTGATAGGTGTCCACACATGTAATTAAAATTCAAAATCCCTTCCCCACACACACAATCATTCATTATCCCTAATATATAGAATGTAAAGCATGAAAGGATAAACTTGTAATCGTGAATATGTGTGGAAGAATTGGAAAAAAGATTGGTACTTCCACGATTTAATTTGATGAAGAAGGGCAAAAATATGGAGATACACTATGTCTATTTAGCCCAAGCCCATGTACTTGGAGTATACAGCCTCTATATAGGCATGTATAGCAGTTATCTTCCTAGAGATCTAGAAATGCATTTTTTCCTCAAGAATATCTTCGTATGAAGTGATAAGAAGTGAGCCTTAAGAATATAAAAGATACTAAAAATAAAAGGCAATATATTGAAAATAATGTGATAACGAAGGAAAAAAATACAAGTTTAGTAGGGATCGAGCCCTTGCGAACTACAACCAAAATGAAATACAAGACACATAAATAACAAAAAAGAAAAACTCTGCTAGTGTCTTTGAAGTGGTGGGTACTACTGGCTCTGAAGGGGTCTTATGTACTACCTCACCGGCTACCATCTCCTCAAGTAGGTTATTAGTATTGATACTCACACAATAATTGAAGTACAAGCTAATGTCACACTTAGATTGGGAGTGAGGAGCTCAAGTCTAAGGTTGTTATCCATCATGGAGAAGACAGCTATAGGCGAGTAGTCCATTGCCATGTGATGACGAATATAGATGGCGACGAGTATGACGGTTTCAGGTGTGGTGCTAGTGACATGAAGAGTAATGGGGGCTTCTTATTAAGCATTTTGTTTGTCCTCAGCCTAATCTGTTGCAGCGGTATAGAAGAGGACATAACATATGCCACATGTCATCTATTAGGGCAACATCGCTCGGAGGCTATTGATGAACAATGAAACAATACCACCAACAAAACACATTATGCCAGTGCCCCTCAGTAAGCCCATACCATGAGTGATGTGGGTGTTGTATGAACCTACAAGTAGAATTTCTACCCACTCATTTGCTACTTGATGTTATATACACTATGCCAATGAGTACCCTAGGATCATAAGTATGTGTTCGATCATGGATGCCAAGAAAGTGATGTCATAGGTATTAACCACTCTACTATTGGCATATCTGCCTGTTAGGATCTTGCAAATGATGTCTTGGATATAGCACAGAGCCATTGATGGCAGTGTTGATGACTTTGATTGCGTTAGGTGATAGACGTGGTTGGTGCAAGATGCCTCCATCTCCCTGCCTATGGGGACTTCTAGTAGCAAGTAGATGTAGAGAGATTTATATTCCAGAGTCTCCATGAACTCCATGACAAATGCCCTTTTGCGTGTGAACCGCAAGTGCATGGGTTTGTCGAAGTAATAATACCCTGGTGAGTGGGTAGTCGTATCCACATTGATTAGTGATCAGAAACACAAAGATTGCTATTTAACTAGAATGAAGATGAATCGATAGTGGTGTGAACAAATTAATATGAAAAGAAATAAAAAGAACAAGAAAAGAGACGCTATAAAAAATGAGAGGGAAAGACAATCGATAGAAAATGGGGCACCCGGACATTGCTCCCCCTAGGACTATTGCTTCAAGTGTAAAACCAACTATTATGTCTCCTAACTGATGCTTAATGAGTCATGAAAATCCTAAAACACATGGTCTCAAACATAAGGTCAACCGTAACTAACCCTACACTATGACTCGGTGGAGAAATCGCTTAGTCTCAACGCTTCACACTGTGCAAAATTGCTTAATAAACCTTATTCCCTAACATAAATCTAACCCTTTGGTCCAGGCAAAAGACCCCTAGTCACAATTAAGCCCCAGATAGTAAGGATTACTTTAACATTTCACTTTGTTGCTTGCGCAACTAAGCCCCAACGGAGTTCGTCTTTTAGCACTTCACTCTATTGTGACTGCAAAGAACTCTTGGAACGTGGAGGTAGGATAAATCACACCGGAGGGGAAAGGGGACGTTCCGCTACCTTTCGACTCACCCTCTTGACCCTCTCCAATCTTGCTTTATCTAACCCTCATGGTGTGTTACTCACTCACAAGAATTACCAATGTAGGCTCTCAACCCTAGTGTTACTCTAAGAGAAAACCCATTCAACAAGCATTCAAGATTAGAACTCAATTAAAGACATCAATTAAAGAAACATAATAGAGAGGTCAAAGAAACAATATCATCCTAGGGTTTACAAGTCTAAGTACCCACTAGGGGTTTAGCTCTCCATGGAGCAAGATACAATCAATAATGAAATTGGAAGTAAAAGCATGCAATCCATAAGTAAAACCCCCTAATAGTCCGTATTAATGGTCTTGTGGAGTAGCCTCATCTTCTCCAAGTGTTCGCTCGTCAAGCCTAGGGCACACCTCACCGAATCGGTGCTGATGAAAAACTCCCCCAATAACTATCTTCCGAAGGAATGTAGTGTTGAAGGCTGTAGAACCACTCCAAAAACCTTGCCAAAGCCTCTCTAAACCCTAGCCGCGAGCGTCTCCAAAGATGGAGAAAGGTTGCGAAAAAGGTTGGGAAAAAGATTGGAAAAAGATTCTCCAAACGAGCTGGAATTTCCACACGCCCGTGTGAATCTGCAGGAATTGATTTTTCAGCGGTCTATAAATAGTAACTGCTACAATAATTACTACAGTGATTTACTACAATACCTGCTGCATTACTCCTCCAAAATACTCCCAAATTCACATTTTTCATCGAGGCCCACATGAATGGGCACACATTCATGCGATAAATCGTGTTGCTTCTTCAACAAAATCCATTTGACGACAATCTTGCTAGTATTGCAAAAGTTGGAATACATGAGTGTGACTGCCTTTGTGACCCTCCAATTTGCTTGTTCACTCGAGCACAACAGAGGTTGACACATACTCATATGTTTTTGAGCACAACTTGTGTCTTCACATTTGTTCACTCCAAGATTTCATCAACAACGTGCATTCACGATCTACTTTGGCTTCTTTCTTCCATACTTGTCTCCACAACCTCACATGCACAGAAGTAACACAAATACACATGTATGAGTGATAAAATCTGACAAAAGTAATGCTCATTGTAAGAAAAGAATACTTCGTATTACTAATATGTAAGAACTTATCACTCAACATTATACAATCCCAGGTGCAAAGAGAACTAGGTGTAGTTCATCTTGTCCATCTCCCCATGCACCTTGAACTGAATCTTGTCACTCTAGTACTAGCTAAATGGTACTCTATCTAAGTAAAGATGGCTATTATTTCTAGTTTCAGCTCCCTATACACTGGCTAATCTCTGAAAGGCCTCCCGATCAATAATTTGAGATTCCCTGAACATCTTTTGGGAAGTTGTTCATAGCACTCCTGGTGAGCGCGTGTAGTGAATTAGGGCTCTTGGGCTTAGTACAAGCCCCTCCTTCTCTATCACTTCGCTAGGCCAAGTGATGTGCAGCGTGCTTATGGTAAGGTATGCCATGCATTGAAAAACATGGAAAAACATGGGAAACCATCTAAACAGTGAGGTGCATGGGCTAAACATGATAGTGGAGATTGGCTTTTACTTGTGTAACTCCCTTCTTCATATTCATAATGTTGGTTGATGGTAAAGAACATAAATCAAGGTTCTATTTCATTCTTCTAATGATTCTAAAATGTTTAGCATTCAAATAGGAGTAAAATGATGCCAAAAAATTCAGTATACTTTATAAATACTAACAAAAGAAATAAAACTCGTTGGATAATATGAAGAAGATATTCAGTGAGGCAAGCTTGAATTTGGAGACGTAACATACAAAAAACTCTAGATCTAGGTCTAAGGAGGAGATGTGATGAAGATTGGAGAGATTTGGCACTTGAAGAGGTGAAAATGAGATGAAGAAAAAGAAGTATTACAACCTTTTCAAGTACCCAAGAGGCACACAGACTAAACACAGTCGTGTATCTCTTGAGTTACCCATGTAACCCCCTGGATGGGGCTAGATGCAAGTATATGCCTATACATGCTGAAAAACAACCACCACCAAGACCGGTGGCGGTGCACCGCAAGTGCACCGATAGTCAAGTAATAATGTGATGTGTGAGGGGTTTGTCATATCCCACAAGAAATGAGAGTACTAGTAATAACTGCTTCCTTGTTATCTAGACTTTTAATAATGGTGTGAAATGTAATAAATAAGAAATCATGCAAGAGAAATAATAAACATGAGCAAAATAAAAATAGAGATAGGTTTCAATCAATCAACTGAAGGTACTTGGGCAATGCTTCCCCTAGAACTTCGTTAACACATGAGATATAATTAATGAACTCTAACCGAGATAGCTTGAGTTGTGGGTAACCTAAAGCATGTCAATCCCTTTCTCAAGGAAACCTACAACTAGTCCAATGTAAGACTCCAGTGGTGATCTCTGAGAACGCTCCTTGAGTATGTCCCGCAAGTGCACGGGTTTGTCGAGTAATAAAATCCCAGGTGAGTGGGTATCGTATCCACAGGGAGTAGGGAATAAAAATACTTAAATTGTTTCTTAACCAAGTGAAGATGAATAATGATTGTGTTGACAAGATGTAATGTAAACAAGAATAAAAGAAGCAAGAAAGAAAAGAACAAGTAAGTGAGAGATAAGGCAATCGATATAAACGAGGTACTCGGATATTGTTCCGACCTAGGACAATCGTTTCAAGTGCAAAACTGACTATTAATGTCTCCTAACTAATGCATTAATGAGTCATGGAAATCCTTTAATACATGGTTCTAAATCTAAGGTCAACTGTGACTAACTCTATACCATGTCCCGGAGGAGAAATCGAACAATCTCAACACCTTGCACTCGGATAGAATCGCATGAAGTTCTAGGGATTCCAAGTGATAAACCCTCTCCTAGATATAGACCTAACCCTTTGGTCCAAGTGAGAGGTCCCTAGTCACAATCAAGCCCTAGGTGCTAAAATCACTTCAATACTTCACTCTTGTTGCCTCTGCAACTAAGCCCCAGCTGAAGGTCATCCCTTAGCCCATTCACTCTACTATGACAGCATAGAACTCAAGGAAATGGAGGTAGGATAAATCACATCAGAAGGGAAAAGGGGACGCTCCGCTACCTCTCGACTCACCCTCTCGACCCTCTCCAATCTAGCTTTGTCTAATCTTCGTGGTGTGTCACTCACTTACAAGGGTTACCAATATGAACACTCAACCCTAGTGTCACTCTAAAAGAGGATTCAATCAATCAAGCATTCAAGATTGGAACTCAAATAAAACATCAATTAATGAAAGCATAATAGAAGGGGTGGAACTCAATATCTAGGTTCATCCCTAATGGTGGAGGGGCACAAAATACCCGATGGTCATGGTGTATTTATATATGAATCCCTTCTAAGCTAAATGTGTCTAATACAAGTGCGATGGTCACGCAACTAATTACATTCTAAAAATCAAACCACATATTTCTCATTCAATTTGATGCATAAAAGAACACAAAGCTTAAATCACAAACCAAACCAAATGCCATAAATGTAAATCACAACATCCATACAAGCAAGTTCATCCCAAGGTTCACCGGATGCCCGGTGGCCTTACGAGTCTAGTTCCACATAACAAAGAGAGAAAGCCTAGAATACAAGTAGATCATCAAAAAGCTTATGAACAAACTCCCTTAGATGTAGACTAGAGGTGGTGACAAGAATCCGGCAGATTAACACCGACGAACTCCTAGATAATCTCCTTGATAGCAACATTCTTCTCTCCCTAGATTTTACTCCTTAGATCTGCCTCCCTCAGTCCATTGAAGCCCTAGAGGATGACGGTTGACAAAGGATGGCCAAAACCAGTCTAATGATGCCCTAGAATAAGACTTAAAGACTTCTCAGGATGACCATACTGGCGACTAAGCGGGTGCATGGCTACCCGAATAGGCCTTGGGAATTTTGCCAGAATTTGTGATTAAGTGATACAGTATCTGCTTCAGTAACCCCAGCTATAATAACTCTACTACAATATCGTTGCAAGAGTTGGAGGCCTGAAATGCCATTTTCGATACTGATTTCTTCCTAGATTTTCTTTACGAGCTTATCTTGGCTTCTTTAAGGCCTATAACACAAATAAAACCCATTAAATGACAAAAGGGCATCAATTCATCAAGATATACCTGAATAGTACTGACAAGAAACACCCTTTTGTATGTGTACCGCAAGTGCACAAGTTTCTCAAAGTAATAATACCCTAATGAGTGGGTAGTCATATTCATAGGGAATAGTGATCAGAAACACAAGGATTGCTATTTAAATAAAGTGAAGATAGATCGATAGTGGTGTGAACAATATCAATAAGAAAATAAATAAAAGAACAAGAAAGAGAGATGCTATAAAAAATGAGAGGAAAAGCAATCGATAGAAAGTGGGGCACCCGGACAATGCTTACCCTAGGACTAGTGTTTCAAGTGCAAGACCGACCATTATGTCTCTCAACCGATGCTTAATGATTCATGGAAATCCTAAAACACATGGTCCTAAACCTAAGGTCAACCATGACTAACCCTATACTGTGCCTCGACAGAGAAATCGCTCAGTCTCAACACCTCACACTGTGCAAAGTTGCTTAAAGCTCTAGGAACTCCAAGTGATAAACCCTATTTCCTAACATAGATCTAACCCTTTGGTCCAGGTGAAAGACCCCTAGACACATTGAATCCCCAGATAGTAAGGATTACTTCAACGCTTCACCCTGTTGCCTGTATAACTAAGCCCCAGCGGAGTTCGTCTCTTAGCACTTCACTCGATTGTGACCACAAAGAACTCTTGGAATGTGGAGATAGGATAAATCACACAGGAGGGAAAAAGGGACGTTCCGCTATATCTCGACTCACCCTTTCGACCTTCTCCAATCTTGTTTGGTCTAACCCTCATGGTGTGTCACTCACTCATAAGGATTATCAATGTAGGCTCCTAACCCTAGTGTCACTCTAAAGGGAAAACCCATCCAACAAGAATTTAATATTGGAACTCAATTAAAGAAACATAATAGAAAGGGTCAAAGAAACAACATCATCCTAGGGTTTATAAGTCCAAGTACCTACTAGGGGTTTAGCTTTCCATGGAGTAAGATACAATCAATAATGAAATCGCAAGTAAGAACATGCAATCCATAAGTAAAACCCCCTTGGTATTCATGTCGATGGTCTTGTGGAGTGGTCGTGTCTTCTCCAAAGGTTCCCTCATCAAGCCTAGGGCACACTTCGCCGAATCGATATCGACGAAAGCTTCCCTAATAACTCTCTTACAAAGGAACGCGGTGTTGAAAGCCATAGAACCACTCCAAAAGCCTTGCCAAAACCCCTTTAAACCCTAGCCACAAGCACCTTCAAAGATGGTGAAGAGATAAGCAAAAGATGGGGAAAGGATCCTCAAAACGGGTTGAAATCGTGACTTAAATAGGGCTAGAATTGGGCATCCATACGAGCGTGTGGAATTTTTACACGCTCGTGTGAATCTGCAGGAATCAATTTTCAGTGGCCTGTGAACAGTAACTACTGCAGTATTTTGCTACAGTGATTTGATATAGTACCTGCTATAGTACTCCGCCAAAATACTCCCGAATTCACACTTTTCATCGAGGCCACATGAATGGGCACACATCCATGTGGTAGATCGCGTTGCATCTTCAATAAAACCACATTTAACGACAATCGTGCTAGCATTGCACAAGTCCGAACACATGAGTGTGACTAACTTTGTGCCCCTCTAATTTGCTTGTTCACTCGAGCACAAAGGAGATTGGCACACAATCATATGTCTTTGAGCACAACTTGTGTCTTCACATTTGTTCACTAGAAGATTTTATCAACAACGTGCATTCACGATCTACTTTGGCTTCTTTCTTCCATACTTGTCTCAACAACCCTACATGCACAAAAGTAACACAAATACACATGTATGAGCGATAAAATCTGGGAAAATTAATGCTCATTTTAGGAAAAGAATACTTCATATTACTAGTACACAAGTACTTATCACACCTTCACCACAACAGCAGCCAACAACTCAATGTTTCTGCATACCGGCTCACCAGGTGAGATACAATTGACTTTCCCAAATGAGCTCGGGGAGACCCAACCATACACTGGCCTACACTTGAGTCAGTCGAGCTAGTGTTTGACATCCACAAGCTACTGAAAGGTAGCCTGTGGAATCAATTATTCATCCTAGACGAGACGACCTACAAGGAGTTGACACTGGAGATATTAGTGAGATTCAAGATACTGTAGGTGCCACTTAGGAGGGCTCAGGGCGACATGATCCAGTTCCAGCTCTCGGGGGAGATGATTTAGTTTTCCTACATGGACTTCTTCCTCTATTTGGGACACTACTATCAAGAGTTCACTTAGATTCCCAAGTATGTGTCAACACTGTGCTCACTCACCACTGTGCTCACTCACCCTTCGGAACATTCATGCCTACCTTTGCAAGACATTAACAAGGTGTAGCAAATCCGTGGGTGTCGTGAGTATCTAGTTCACTATCTATATGCGATGACTGATCCCATACCGGTTCATATTAGATACACCATGGTACAGTCCATGGACCAATAGGTATCCAACACTCATGTTAGAGTCTTCCACGCTGGCCTTTACATCACTAGGCTAGTCCATGGGATGGGACGTGATGATTATCCGCAAGAGCATGGGTCATCAAGTAATAAACCTCTTGCGCAAGCACGAGAGGGTCGTATTTCGTGGGGTCCCAAGAGCTGCTATTACTTACCCCTATACGACACTATCTAGTCTACCAAATATAGGATTAAAACTAAGTAAGAAAATAACAAAAGAGAAAATATAAACAAATGGACTACAACACACCACATAAACACATTAAAGAAGCAATTCACAATTAAAAAATGAGTCCCCCGGGTGAGGATCCCCTTGGGACTACTAAAGCTAGAAGGATGCTAGAATTACATTGACAATGGTGGTTTTGGGCCAAGAGACATCCTAAAGTAGGTTACTCAAATTGTCACGGTGATTAACCCTTAATCCCATATAAGTATTGGTTCATAATCTCATCCAACCAACTCCTCCTATGATTACATTATGCCTAGAAAAATCTCTAATTAGGGTGAAACTAAATATCTAGGTTCATCCCTAATGGTTGGAGGGGTACGAAATACCCGATGGTCACAGTGTATTCGTACATGAATCCCTTTTAAGCCAAGTGTATCTAGTACAAGGACGATGATCATGCAACCAAGTACAACCTAGAAATCAAACCACAAAGATCTCATGCAATTTGATACATCAAAGAACACAAAGCTTAAACTACAAACCATACAAAATGTCATAAATGTAAATCACAACATCCATACAAGTAAGTTCATCCCAAGGTTCACCGGATGTCGGGTGACCTTGGGAGTCAAGTTTAACATGAATAAGAGAGAGATCTCAAAATACATAGGAAGCCTAAGCAAAATCATAGAAAAATCCCCTTAGACTCATCAACTAGAAGGTGGTGATGAGAACTTGTCACATCTACACTAGCAAGCTTGTTGATGTTCTCCTTGATAGCACTCCTCTTCTACCCTTGGAGTTTGTCCCTTAGAAATGCCTTCTCTAGCCCCCTTGAAGCCTTAGGTGATTATGGTGGCGAAAGCTTTGCCAAAGACCCCCTTCTTGATGCCCTAGATCTCTTTTTTAATGTTATCTGCCCGAGCATTATTGGCTCCTTGCAAGCGCATGGAAGGAGCCTTTTCAGTTCGAAAATATCTTGGGTGCTATAGTAACTCGAATATAGTAATATGTTATATTGATTTTGCTACAATAATTTGTCTACGGTAACCAGTGCAAAATTCTCCAGTGAGCCTCATGGGCATTCATGCTGGGCGAATAGAGCCCGTGAGGCTTACAGCCAAGCTCCTACAACTTCGAAATAGTAATCTGCTACATTGCAGCTATAGTTTCTAGAACCCTAAAAATACTATTTTTAATGCCAATTTCTTCCAAAATGTGTTCTAGAGCTCGCCATGGCTTTTTTAGGCCTGTAACACAAATAAAACTAATTTAAACACAAAAAGGGCATCGATTCATTAAAATGTATATGAATAGTATGATATTTATAAGTATAAAATACGTATATTTAGGCACTTATCACACCCTCACACTTAAGCGTTTGCTTGTCCTCAAGCAAACAATACATGGATAACAAGGGAAATATGATAAATGGCTAAATGTATGACCTTAAGCTCATGAAGTAAAGAGCTCCATAGGCATGAATTGAAAAGGACGATCTGATGTTGAGTTGTAACAAAAACAACCAAATAAAGATAGTCTTGTTCCATCTAGAGTGCTTGATAAGTGCTTGAGTAGATATATTTTTTCTACATATTTTACATGCATTAAGCATCATTTTTACCATGGTTTATGTCTCATAAAGTGTATTTGGTGTTCCTTTGTGTAATTAGGTTGTGAATGCCTTGAAGGAAGAAAACGAAGCAAGATAGGTTATGAAGACACATTGTGGGAGTTTTTGTGCAACATAAGGATCAAGACACAAGAGGAGCTCATGTACATGGAGGTGTGTGCCAAGTTCCAAAGAGATTTCAAGCCAATTTGTGAGTTGGAAGGGCACAAATGTAGTCACACCCCCATGTCTTTACTTGTGTGAAGAATGCAAGAGCTTCCAAATGATGATTTGACAATGAAAAGTCTTATAACTTGCCATGTGGACTTGTGCCCAACCATATGGCCTCAAGAGAAGAGTGTGTGTGTTGTGTTTATAAAGAGTACTATAGCATAATCCCACCACACAGTCATGGGAATTTCTGCAGCTCATGCGGGCGCGTGAAATCTCATACGGTCACGTGGAGGCACGTGACAGACATGGTTAATGCTTGCTTATAAACTTTTGGCGAATTTTGCTAGCGTTTTGCTAGCGTTTGAATGGGTGAAGCGGCTAGGGTTTCAATAGGAGGTCTTTGGCGAATTTTGGAGGCATTATTTCATCAACTTTGATAAATCTTTTCTCCGTCATAGCATCGAGGGAGCCTACGGTAATCTAGCTTTGAAGAGGGATCCTTCAGGACGTTGAGCGACCCATCAAGGCCATCATCACGAATTCAAGGGAGTTTTATTCCATGGTTTTCAATGCTTTTTATTGAATTATTCTTTGCTTTGTAATTTGCCCATGGAGGGCAAAATCCTAGTAGGTATTTTGGCAGATGAACCCTAGGATCATATCTTTGTATTAATTTACTTTATGTGTTCTATTAAATTCAAGTTTATTGAGTTTTAATCTTGTTTTCTCATTTCTTGCACTTCATATTGATCCTTGTGATTGATTGGTAATGCATGACTTTGTTGCCTTGGTGAGAGAGAGGTCTCCATTAGGGTTAGAACTTCAAGATTGAAGAGGCTTGAGAGGGTGAGTCATGAGATAGTGGAGTGTCCCCTTTCCTCTCCGATCAGTGCTTCCTATCTTTCGTATTCTCTAAGCGCTATGCAACCATATTTGGTGTGAGGCTTGAGATTGAGAGATTTCTCTACCAGGACCTTGTATGTAGTTAGGGTATCTTTCGCCTAGAAGTAGGGTTAGATCTATATTTAGGAATCAATTACACTCCGAGTTATCTCTAGAATTTATTGCGCTCATATGTGGTGTGAGGTGTTGAGATTGAGCAATTTCTCCACCAATACCTCGTAGGGGACTAGTATCGCTGACCCGGAGGCAGGAACTAATTGTTCTTGGATTACCTCGACTCATCTAACTCGGTTTAGAAACATTTAGTAAGTCTTTGCGCTTCATGTTAGATCCTAGGGTGAGCGTTGCCCGGGTACCTTATCTTTATAGATTGAGATCTCCCTTGTTTATCTACTTTCACTTTGCTTGCTTATTTGTATTCTTGCAAGTTAGTTCATTTCATCACAATTCTTGATTCTGACTAGATAACTGAGAAGTGGTTACTAGTAATACTTCTGTTCCCTGTGGATTTAACTACCCAACTCACCGAGTATTTTATTAGTTTGACACCCATACACTTGCAGTACACACACGCAAATTGGTGTGTTAGTGCTCCTACTAGTGTGTGCAAACTTCTTACCTTTCTTTCCCTATTGACTCTGCACACAATGACTACCGGCCTTAGAATTGCTAAAGACACCATCAATGATCAATCAAGAATCCTTAAATCCCAAAGTAAAGCTCCACCATCAATGTGAATGCAAGATAGAATCTAGGAGATCAATAGGTTCTCTTCTCTGAGTCCAACTAACATAGAATGCACAAAGTATTTTCTGGAGGATGCATGTGCCCAACTACTTGATTACAGATCTACATAGACGCATTCCTGCTTTACTAGCAGAGGAATATTGTCATGGACTTTGTCTTTTGCATTTTTTTTATACATGTCCTATATCATGTCTCCTAGTATTCTACTTGCCATAACTTCATTGAGGGCTGAAGAAAAGAACAAGAGAACCAAAAGTTCTTAAATGATCATTGAGAATAGAATTTAACAATCTAACGCTAAAATCAATGTAATGGGTTAGCAGAGTGTGCAAGGAGGAAGCTTTGTAACAAAATGTGAGAAATACACTAGAGAAGAAACAAGACTTCATTTTAAGCATAATAAATAATCACAACTCACATCTATCATTCTTTTAAGCTTGGAAGTTCTTAAGAATGTATCATAGTTATCATAGGTAGATAAAAGCATGCAATTGCAAAAATATTTCAAAGTTGACAAAATCCTAAAATCTACCCCCACTTAAAGATGCACATTTACCCCAATGTGGTTAAATTAGTAGTACACAGAAATATAGACAATAAAAGCATAGTAAGAGGATTTCATGAACTTCCCAAAGTCCGAAAGCATGATTATTGAAGTCCATGAGATTGGGGTGGACACCAACGATTCATGTAGATGATGAAGATAGAAGGTGTGTCGAATGCCTGCTTATATCCTACAAGACAGAGTATAGTGTCATCTCAAGGCATCCATCACACACACAAAAAAAACAAATAGACAAACAACAAACAAACAACTAACATAACAAGAACAATAAAACAAGAAAGAGTCCAAGCAAGCCCTGTGATCAATCAAAATCATGATGTCCATCTCTTTGCAAGTGCTGTTGGGGGTTTTTGATAAGTTCTTGTGTATAAGTAATACCAAGAATTCTTTTCTTACATTGAATATTACTTTTCTCAGATTTTATTGTTTATGCATGTGTATTTGTATTCTTTTGTGCATATAGGGTTATGGAGACAATAGTGGAAGAAAGGAGCCAAAAGTACATCGTGGATGCACTTTATTGATGAAATCTTGGAGTGAACAAACGCGAAGATACAAGTTGTGCTCAAAGACACATGAATGTGTGCCAACCTCCATTGTGCTCAAGCAAATACACGGTTCAGAGGGGCACAAAGGCAGTCACATTCATGTGTTCTGACTTGTGCAACACTAGCAAGACCTTCATCAATGTGACGTTTATTCAAGACGCAACGTGATCTACCGCATGGATGTTTGCCTGTTCATGTGGCCTCGATGAAAGTGTGGAATCGGGAGCATTTCAGCGGAGTACTATAGCAGTTTACTATAGCAAAGCACTGTAGCACTTACTGTCCACAGATCGCAGAAAATCAGTTTCGTGGAGATTCACACGGGCATGTGGAAATTTTACACACCCGTGTAGATGCCCGATTCTAGACCTATTTAAGTCACGATTTCAGCCATTTTGAGAGAGCTTTTTTCTATCTTTTTCCCCATCTTTGGAGGCACTCGTGGCTAGGGTTTGGAGAGGCTTTGGCAAGAGTTTTGGGAGTGGTTCTACGGCCTGCAACATCGCGCTCCTTCGGAAGATAGTTATAGAGGGAGCTTTCGTCGGCATTGATTTGGAGAGGTATGCCCAGGCTTGATGAGGGAACTTTTGGGGAGGACGAGGCTACTCCATAAGACCATCAATATGGACTACAAAGGGGTTTTACATATAGATTGCTTGCTTTTACATTCGATTTCATTATTGATTGTATTTTGCTCCATGGAGAGCTAAACCCTAGTAGGTGCTTGGACTTGTAAACCCTAGGATGAGGGTCGAGAGGATGAGTTAAGAGGTAGTGGAACGTCCCCTTTCCCTTCCGATGTGATTTATCCTACCTCCGTGTTCTAAGAGTTCTTTGCAGTCACAATAGAGTGAAGTGCTAAGAGAGGAACTCCGTTGGGGCTTAGTTGCGCAAGCAACAGAGTGAAGCGACGAAGTAATCCTTAGTGCTGGGGCTTAATTGTGACTAGTGGTCTTTCACCTGGACCGAAAGGGTTAGATCTATATTAGGGAATAGGGTTTATCACTTGGAGTTCTTAGAGCTTTAAGCAACTCTACACGGAGTGAGGTGTTGAGATTGAGTGATTTCTCCACCGGGGCATAGTGTAGGGTTAGTCACGGTTGCCCTTAGGGTTGGGAATGTGTATTGTAGGAGTTCCATTAATCATTAGACATAAGTTGGGAAACATAGTGATTGGTCTTTGATAAGTGCTTGTGTGATATGAATGCGAAGCATTCTTTCCTTATGTTGAGCATTGATTTTTCGTATTTAGTGTTGAAATTTTCCTTACTTGTAGAATACTTTCTTTGTATACCTCGATGAACCTAAGGCCAAGCACTTTCAATATTTTCTTCATTGATGCACAGAATGTTTTAATGTTTGCTTGAGGACAAGCAAAAAGCTTAAGTGTGGGGGAGTTTGATAAGTGCTTGTGCGATATGAATGCGAAGCGTTCATTCCTTATGTTGAGCATTACTTTTCTCAGGGTTTTTACATTAATATGTGTGCTTTTTTATGTTACTTTTACGCGGTAGGGACTGTGAGGCCGAGTATGAAGGAAATAGGCCAATGTGGATCATAATGCACTTATTTTTGGAGGAGATCTTGCTAAAGTTCAAACGCGAAGACATAGGGACAGGTGTGAGATGCTAGAGTGTGTGCCAACCTCCTCGCATTTCGAGTGAGCACATCCATTTGGAGGGGCACAAAGGCAGTCACACTTGAGCATTCCGTCTTATGCATATAAGAACAAGAGCCCCACCAACATGTATATCATTGAAGAAGCAAGTGATTCAAGACGTGAAAGTGTGCCCGTTTGCGTTACCCCGATGAAAGTATGGAATTGGGAAGTTATTCAGGTCGAAGACTGTGGTAGAGCAATATAGCAATTACTGTAGCAGCTGTTCACAGCCGGCCGAGAAATAAGAGAAACAGAGAATCCACACGGGCGTGTGGAAATTATCCACGCCCGTGTGGAAATTCCACGCAGGGCGTGTAGCGCTCACGCCCTGTGGAGTTGCCCGATTCGACCCTATTTAAAAGCCGATTCAACCCTCGATTTTTGGTATTCTTTTTCTCCATCTTTTTCCCCAACTTTGAGAGAGGGCTTTGGCTAGGGTTTTTGAGGGGTATTGGCCAAGGTTTTGGAGAGGTTCTATGGCTCTGACATCGTCATTCCTGAGGAAGAAGGTTGGTAGGGGAGCTTCCGTCGAGGCGTACCCTATACCGGACGAGGGAATCCTTGGACGACGAGTAGAGGACTCTCCGTAAGACCATCGACACGACCATCGAGGGGGTTTTCTTTATTGATTCATTTCTTTTACATTCAATTTCTTTGATTGTACTTAGCTCCATGGAGAGTTAAATCCCTAGTGGGTACTTGGCTGATTGTGAACCCTAGGATGTATTCGTTTCTTTGAACTTCTTTATTATGCTTTCAATAAATTGATGTTTATTGTGAGTTCCAACCTAGAATGCTTGATTGTATGAACATTTCCCCTAGAGTGACACTAGGGTTGAGAGTTCTTGTTGGTAACCTTGTGAGTGAGTGACACACCATGAGCGTTAGACAAAAGCTAGGTTGGAGAGGGTTGAGAGGGTGAGTCGAGAGGTACATGAGCGTCCCCTTTCCCTCCGACGTGATAGATTCTACCTCCGTTCCTTGAGTTCTTTTGCGGCCATAATAGAGTGAATGGTCTAAGGGATGAACCTCCGTTGGGGCCTAGTTGCTGCGTGCAATGGAGTGAAAGCATTGAGGGGATCTTAGTATCTAGGGCTTAATTGTGGCTAGGGGACCTTCCACCGGACCAAAGGGTTAGGTCTATAATTAGGAAGCGATTTATCACTTGGAATCCCTAGAGCTCATTGCAACTTTATTCGAGTGCGAGGTTGAGAGGTTATTTAATCTCTCCTCTAGGACATGAATAGAGTTAGGCATAGTTGACCTTAGATTTGGGACTATGTATGTAAGGATATCCACGACTCACCATTGCATTGATTAGGAAGCATAATAGAGAGTTCTTGCACTTGAAGCAATTTTCCTAGGTGAAGCGTCATCTGAGTACCCCATCTTTATCGATTGCCTTGCCTCCTCCTTACTTTTGCTCTCTTACTTGTTACTTTTAATTGTTGAGAATTGAATCATTATCACACTTATCATTGTTGATACTCCACATAGATAAGAATCGAATTAAGTGTCTTTACTCCCTACTCCCTGTGGATTCGACCCCGCTCACCGGGATTATTACTTCGACAAACCCATGCACTTACGGGATATACGCAAGGGGACCTAATTTCTATACTTTCATCGGGGTAACGCAAATATGCACACGTTCACGTCTTGAATCACTTGCTTGTTCAATGATATATATGTTGGTGGGGCTCTTGTTCTTATATGCATAAGACGGAATACTCGAGTGTGACTGCCTTTGTGCCCCTCTAAATGGATGTGCTCACTAGAATGCGAGGAGGTTGACACACACTCTAGCATCTCACACCTGTCCTATGTCTTCGTGTTTGAACTTTAGCAAGATCTCCTCCAAAATAAGTGCATTATGATCCACATTGGCCTATTTCCTTCATACTCGGCCTCACGACCCCTACCCGCATAAAAAGTAACATAAAAAGCACACATATTAATGTAAAAACCTGAGAAAAGTAATGCTCAACATAAGGAATGAACGCTTCGCATTCATATCGCACAAGCACTTATCAAACTTCCCCACACTTAAGCTTTTGCTTGTCCTCAAGCAAACATTAAAACATTCTGTGCATCTATGAAGAAAATATTGAAAGTGCTTGGCCTTAGGTTCACCGAGGTATACAAAGAAATTATTCTACAAGTAAAGGAAAAATTTCAACACTAAATACGAAAAAAATCAATGCTCTAGCTAAAAAAACTTGAATCAAAAAAAGGACAACAAACCCGAATTTCGTGTAAGTGTGTGAACTCACTCAAAAACAACCCAAGTTATACTCCTCAAAGTTCTAAGTACAAGGGACTTATTTATCTACAAAAGTGATAAAAATTTTAAAAGATGGTAGTAGCTTCACACATCCTCTAAGGTAGCCTTTTCCAAAGCGGCCGCTAAGGTGGCTTTCACACTTTCGAGGTGGTAGCTCTTTCTACCCGAGTTGTAGCTTTCACTCATCCTATGAGATAGCTCTTTCTCTCATAAGGGCATAACTAGTATCCGACTTGTGAGAGTAGCTTGATACTTCATAGGTGGTAGCTCTTTCCACCCAACAAACACAAATAAACAATAAAACTATTTTGTTCCTTCTTTTCATTTTCATTTTTTTTTCAGAGTTTAACACAAAAATTAAACCTAACTAGTCCCTTTAACATCAAACATGAGTTTCCAGTAGAGTTCAAAGAGTGAGTAGTGCACTAAGTGTAAATCGAGCAAAAATTCCTAAAAATTCAAGCAAGAACTAGAGCATGAAAACATTCAATGTTAACAATTCTCCTAGACTTAAGAATACAAACATTGCAACTAAGGTGAACCGCCATTGTCTAAGTGAGCATATAACAATCAAGAACAATAGAAAAGATGTGTGCACTATGAAACTCCCCCACACTTAAGTTGTACATTGTCCTCAATGTACTCATGCAAGCTCACTCAAAAATATATCATTCAAAAAAATAGATGTGGGAGAAGCAATCAAAACAATACTCCCCTGACTCCTAGTGTTGTGTTTGATGAAGCAAATTCCATGGGAGTAGTGTTCCAATGGGTTGTGAAGCTCACAGGGTCAAGTGCCAAAGCACCTTGACCGTGCCCATGACTAAGTCTCAATTTCCATTAAGACAAGACCATCTGCATGCATACAAGAGGGGGTCGAGTGAAGCTCAAGAAAAACAAAAAAATAACTCGAGTGTATAAAAAGATGAAAGCAATGAATACAACTCGATAATGCAAAATAACATAAACTCGGAAGGAAAAATTCTTTCTACGAGTGAACAAGTCTAAAAAAACAAGAAAATAAGATAAAAGTAAAAATGCATGAAAGTAAAAAGAAAGGTCAAGTGTCGGAGTCGCTCTCGGGCTCCCACTCACTGCTTCTGCTGAAGTGGAAGCATATAGTGGAGTCTCACGGTGCTTGGGTCGAGGAGGAGGTCTTTGAGAGGCCGGGGGGCACTGAAGAGTCCTCGGCTGCAAGGGACAAATGATGAGGTAACGTCTCGCTCTAAGATCTGCTGTAATATGGCAAAACGTGCCATGAACTCTGTGTACTGAGTAGCCTGCGTAACCCTAATCTCGGCAACCTCGGCTCAGACCACTCCTATAGCATTCTCGAGCCTCTCAAAGCGATCATTGGCTCGAGATGGTGAAAACATATGCACTGGGGTGGTTCCTCGGCCGCTGGAGGTGCCTCGGTCTCCATCGATGCGGGCTGAGGCTCGGGGGCGGGCTGAGATGCTCCGGCGTCATCACCTTCATCCTCAGCTATCTCTGAGGGCTGGTAGGACTAACGCAAAAACCCCTGTCCCAAACCACTCGGACCATGCCCATCAACCGCATTGTCTCTAGACCCGGGGAGGCGGGTACACTCGTCTTCTCGGCCCCGCAAATCGAATCCAAGAGACCCATGCCCAGCACTAATCTCGTAATATAAGGGCACGAGAAGATCACTCCTAGTCTAGCATCATCGTCACGATGTCTGATGTAATCAGCCAAGATGTGCCCTAAGTGGATCGGTACGCGCTCTACCATCGAGTACAAGTACAGCAACTCCTGACGGCTCAAGACACCAGTACTGTCACCACGGCCATTCACCGACCTACTCATGATGGCGTGTAAATATCTGTAGGCAGGTCGGGAAAGGCACGTGGCCTTGGACACCCCGGCTCGTACTGACCTTGACCACATAGCACTCTGTAAGCTCTCTGCGGGGTCAAGGTTCCAGGATAATCAGTAGGCAACTGTGCATACTCCTCTGTATCTGTGAATGCCTCCTCGTATAAGCCAAGTAGTATGGAAAACTGCGTAATGCTCAAGCTATGGTGGCGTCCAAACACTCTGAACTGAATGGTGCCCAAACTGTTGAAGCTCGCATACGCTCTATCAAACTCGAACGAGGAGAGCACCTCCAGTGCAAACTCTCGGATGGCTGGCTCTCTAATCGTCAACAACTGCCGCCAACCACCATCTGAAACAAGGTCCTCAACCTCATCAGCGAACTCATCTCCCTGCTGAAGATCTCGCAGTATAGTCGTGTCCAGGAATCGAGTCTGTCCGAAGCGGAGTCTCGATAAGCGCTCATAACGGACCTGATGTTCGGGAATCGCAAATCGCATGCCCTCGGGTTCGGGAGGATGACTCACGTGGCCTCTTATCGACTTGCTTCTTTGACCCTAGGGTGCCATGATCCGCCAAATTTAAAACAAAATTAGTCAAACAAGTTGATAAAACAATCTGCGAAATCCACGCGGTGGGTGTGGATTTCCGCACGTGACGTGTAGATTCACGGGGCGTGAGAACCGCACGGCCAGGTATCAACAATCCAAAAATACTACTCAATAATATCTCTAACTTCGTTCTAAACATAAATCATTGTTCCAATTGAAGAAATGAAGCATTATTAACCAGATTAATCAATAGAAATCATGAATTGACAAAGAAGATGATGAAAAAGGATTTACCGACGAAGAGAAGTGAGTAAATGAAGAGTCGGCCGGAAAAACTTTGCTAAAAATCCCAGCAAAACGGCGCAATGGACTAGGAGAGTATTGTGAGAGTGTTTTCAAGTGAAAAAGGAGTCATGAAGAGGGAGAGAAATCATCCTCTTTTAAAGCAAAAACTTCGCGATTTTGACGTTACATGTGCATCCACGCAGGCGTGTGGAAATTCCCCACGCCCGTGCGCCTCACTTCACGAAACTCCACGGGCGTATGAGCGCACTGTGCGTCTCGGGAAAAAAACTCTCACTGACTTAAAATGATATCACATGGGCGCGCGGAAAATATCCACGCCCGTGCGCCCGGACCCACGAGGCGGGCGCGCCCACGTGGCTTCCCTAGACATCCGAGAAAGATATCAAGTCTTCCACCGCCCGTGCGGTAATTCCTCCCAGGGCGTGGACATTCCTAAGCCCAATTCA
>NC_052477.1:10614886-10665880 GCF_009730915.1 Dioscorea cayenensis subsp. rotundata | reverse complement strand
TCTTGTTGAAGCTCTAGGGATTCCAAGTGATAAATCTCTTTCCTAATTATAGACCTAACCCTTTACGTCGGGGTGGAAGGTCTAACCGATTAAGCCCTAGATACTAAGATCACCTCTACGCTTCCATCACGTTGCACCGTAACTAAGCTCGCGGAAGTTCATCCCCTTAGACCATTCACTCTATTATGGCCGCAAAGAACTTGAGGAATGGAGATAGAATCTATCACGTCGGAGGAAGGGGCGGCTCTGTGCTCTCGACTCACCCTACTCAACCCCTCTCCAACCTAGGCTTTCTCTAGCAGCTCGTGGTGTGTCACTCACTCACAAGGTTACCAGCGAGAACTCTCAACCCTAGTGTCGCTCTAGGGAAATGTTCATACAATCAAGCATTGAGGTTGGAACTCACAATAAACATCAATTTATTGAAAACATAATAAAGAGGTTCAAAGAAACAAATACATCTTAGGGTTCACGATATGCAGAGTACCCGACTAGGGGTTTTAGCTCTCCATGAAGCTAAGTAAAAATAAAAAGAAATAGAATGTAAAAGCAATGAATCCATAAAAACCCTCGATAGTCGGGTAGTCGATGGTCTTGTGGAAAGTCCTCTACTCGTCGTCAGGATTCCCTCGTCAGGCATAGGATCGCCTCCACGGAAGCTCCCCTACCAACTTTCTTCCTAAGGAATGACGATAGTCGAGCCGTAGAACCTCTCCAAATCCTTGGCCAATACCCCTCGAAACCCTAGCCAGAAGCTCTCTCTCAAGTTGAGGAAAAGATGGAGAAAAGAATACTAAAATCGGGTGATTCGACTTTTTAAATAGAGGATTTGGAATCGAGGGCGACTACCTGATGACGTGGATGCTTCATGGCGCCTTTGGGAGGGAATTTCCACGCGGCGTGGATAATTCTCCGCCCGTGTGGATCCTCTAAACTCCTATTTTTCTCGTAGCATTGTGAACAATCTTGCTTTCTGATTACTTTCTACGGTGTTGCTGATGCTACCTGCTCGATGTCGGCACGAATAGCTTCCAATTCATACTTTCATCGAGATAGCATAAGCGAGCATGCGTTCACGTCGTGGATCACTTGCTTCTTCGATGATAGGCAAGTTGGTGGAGCTCTTGTTCTATGTGCATAAAGTCGAGAATGCTCGAGTGTGTCTGCCTTTTGTGCCCTCTCGAAATGGATGTGCCAAACTCAGAATCACGAGGAGGTTGGCACACCTCTGGCATCTCACATCCGACCTATGTCTTCACGTTTGAACCTTAGCAGATTTCCTCCAACCCTACCGCATAAAAAGTAACATAAAAAACACATATTAGTGTAAAAACACTGAAAAATAATGCTCAACATAAGGAATGAGCAGCCGCATTCATACCGCTGGCAAAACACTACGAGGAGCATTGATCGAGTACCCCACTTTATCATTTATTGTCTCCTCTTCTTGCCCTTTGCTTATTTTCTTGTCTTTTGTTATCATCTTGGACATATTTAACAATTGATTGTCACTTTGGCTATTTAGAAATTTTATTTTGTTTCTAGAGTCTATTCCCTATAGATTTGACTACCCATCCTTTAGGTCCTTTATTATATTGATACTAGTGCACTTGCGGTACACATGTAAGGGTGTGTCAATATTCAAGTATTGATCAAAGAATAGAAATCATCCAAGAAAATAAATCAAAAGAATTAGTGAGACTAACTTTCGGTCAAATATGGTCTCCGATGGTTGAGGTTGAGTAGTTCCATGATCATTAAGAAAATGCCAAAATCTCTTTGCATGTACTCTACTAATGATGTCGTTGACTCACCATTAGAAAAATCGCTTGTCTGTTGAAATATTGATGGAAATTGCCTTGACCGCTTGAGTCTCAAACCTTGCTACCTCTCCAAAAATTCTACTAAAGAATCTCCCTTTGATAAAAAAACCCTAGGGTTTATATAGGATTAAGTCCGCCATGGCCTCACCATGGGCGTTGTGATGTCTGTGATGAGTAAGTTATTGCTTAGGCTCCAAGTCACTTCCTGGCATAGTTTCCCTAGGCGTTGTGTGGTGGATCATGGCCGTGATATTTTCACAATAGCCATTGTGAGGTAGTTATGGCTTTGATGTTGCTCCCAGTGATTCCACACTGCCACAACTTGTTAACAACAGTGTTGAGTGTGGACAACAACCGTGGCAAGCTGTCACCATGGCCTGTTGTGAGCCGTGGTGAACCACTGATTCAGCAATTTGATCCATTTTGCTTCAAAATGCCCCCAAGTTAGCTTCTTATTTCCTGAAATAGAAATAAAGGTCGTGGTGAACAAAAGAATGAAATTTCATACAAATTAGGTGCTAAACATGTCAAATTCTATGTCGAATGTAGTGTAAATGATATAGAACATATGAACTTTCTAGCACTTATCACACACCAATAGCCCTTAACCTCTCCTTGCATAACCTCACTCAAGCTTAAACTAGTTGTGCTTTCATTTTCACTCTCATTGTTCACACTCCACCCTCTCTAATCCCAATTAGTCACTTCATCGATGATCATCGCCATCATATTCCCTATCAAAACATAGATCCCCTCATGCCCGTTTGGTGGCCTAAGATATAGCTCACTGTCCAATCTCCAAGTACACCGATTATCCCTTTCTCGTGATTTACTTATCCATGAAACTCTCACATTTATCATATTATTCACTACCATCTACAAGTTCTCGTTTCATTCATATATTATCTCCTTCTCATCTTCTCCATCAATAAAAACAAGTTAATTTCCATGAAACTCAACAATGACTGATTCATTAAAGATTGCTATTGTAATGCACATGACTTGTTGCGGTGTCATATTGATGTAAGGACTAGTGTAAGTGTTGATCTCAGTTACTTAGAGCTAAACATAGTTGACTGCATTGTAGGTTGGGCTTTGTTGGGTACACTGCATGGAGACCTGCAGTGTGATTGGATGGAGAAAGCTAAAGCTGTGTGCTGATTAGATGTTTACTTTTCTTAGTTGCCTTTTGCTTTTGGTTTTAGTTAAATATGATGTATTAGTAGTTAAGTAAATGAATTATTTTGTATTTTTATATTAAGTGCTTTAGTAGTGTTTGAATGTTTAGCTTAATACAGAGAGCTTCACTTACACTTATCTTTGAGAGTGAGCTTCGAGTAAAACATAACCAATTAAGTGTGTGATTTTGTTGATCTTCCACTCGTTCCTATTAGTGGTATCAGAGAGCAATGATGGCCGATTCGTCGATCATCCATAGGGAGGGCAAATGCATCATTCTTCAAGGGAGAAAGCTACAACTTGTGGAGCTTAAAGATGAAGATGATGTTTTGGTCGAAGGATCTTTAGAGCCTAGGGGAGAAATGCTTTAGTGGTAAAGAGATGGAAACAGAATCAATGAAAGCATGAAGAAGGATGTGAAAGAGTTGTACCTCATCTAACAAGTGCTTGATGAGAGAGATTCTCGTCGGGGATCTCGGAAGCAAAGACAACTAAAGAAGCTTGGGAAACTCTTAGGACTGAGTTTTAAGGAAATCCAAACACCATTACTGTCTAGTTGTATTCGCTTTATCGAGAGTTTGATGCTACAAAGATGAAGAAAGGTGAGAAGGTCCAGGACTTCATCAACAGAGTCTTGGACATGGTGTATGAGATAAGAATGATTAATGAGCATCTCTTGGAGATGACTGTTATATCCAAGATCTTGAGAAGCCGCACTCAAAGTTCTCGGATGTTATATATTCCATTGTGGAGGAGAAGAACCTTAATACACTCACCATTGATGAACTAAGTGGCTTCTTAAAAGAGCCATGAGTCTCTACTTAATATTGAAGTGGAACAGGAAGAGGAGAAAGCTCTCCACATTAAAAGTTTTTCGTTTGGAGAATATAGCAGCCATGGAGGATGATCAAAAGGTTGTGTCTTGATAAGTACTTGAGTATACATATTTTTCTATATGTTTTACACACATTGAGCATCATTTTTATCATGGTTTATGTCTCATAAAGTGTATTTGGTGATCCTTTATGCAAATAGGTTGTGGAAGCCTTGAAAAAAGAAAAGAAAGAAAAGATAGGCTATGAAGGCACCTTGTTGGAGTTTTTGTGCAACATAAAGATCAAGACACAAGAGGAGTTCATATACATGGGGGTGTGTGCCAACTTCGAGAGAATCCAAGCTAGACTTTTGAGTTGGAAGGGCACAAAAGGCGAGTCACATTCCTATGTCCCTATTTGAGTGAAGAATGCAAGAGCTTCCCAATGATGATTTGACAACGAGAAGCCTCATAACCTACCACGTGGACGTGTGCCCGACCATATGGCCTCAAGAGAAGAGTGTGTGAGTGACACGTCCGAATATGCGTATGAACGCAAGTGCACGGGTGTCAAAGTAATAAAAATACCCGAGTGAGTCGGGTGAGTCGAATCCACAGATGAACATGGCTACTAGTATGAACTTCTTCTACGCTTTCTAGCCTAATAATAAATGGAAAGGTGTGGCGATCTAATGTGTGAAGAAATGAATACAGGAGATGAATATGCAAGGGTGAAATGGATGGAGATCTCAATCGATAAAAAGTGGGAGTATTCGGGCAATGTTCCCCCTAGGATTCGAGTATTAGGTTCCGGATAAGCAAAGTGTTTCTATGATGAGTAACTTAAGTCGTGGAAATCCAAATATAATCGGATCCGACCTCTAGATCACCGATATTAGTCCCCTCGAGGTCCCGAGTAGAAATCGCTCAATCTCAACACCTCACACCACATATGACCGCCAAAAGCCCTCTAGGGATTCTAAAGAGGTGTATCCGATTCCTAATGATTGATCCAACCCTAATTCCGGCGAAGGATCCTAACCCCTACAAGGTGCCGGGCGGAGAAATCTCTCAATCTCACGCCTCACACCAAATATGGTTGCATAGAGCTTAGGGAGCGGAGATAAAAATACACCAATCGGAGGGAAAGGGGATGCTCACTATCTCATGACTCACCCTCTCAACCCTCTTCAATCTTGAGATTCTAACCCTAATGGAGACCTCTCTCTCACCAAGGTTACAAATCATGCAAACCAAATAACCAAAAGATCAATAAGGCAAGCAAGCATTAGACAATCAAGATTAAAACTTAATCAAACATGGATTAAATAGAAACACTAAGCAAATCCACAAAAGATGAGAATCCTAGGGTTCACAAGCCCAAATACCCTCTAGGGTTTTAGCTCTCCATGGAGCAACATACAAAACACACCATCAATGAATGAAAGTACATTAAAACCATAGAAATAAACCCCCATATATATGAAATGATGGCCTTGATGGAGAGCTTCGACGTCTTGAAGGACCCACTTCGAAGCTAGGTTCACCGGTGGCTTCCTTGATGCTATGACGGAGAACGAATCGATCAAAATTGGTGACAAAGCGCCTCCCAAGCCGCAAAGACCTTCTCTCCAAACCCTAGCCATCTCGCCCCTCAAGAGCCGCACAAAAGATAAGAAAGAATAGGGCAAAATGGCTATTTATAGGCCTTAGACCGCGTCTGTCAGGTGCCCCAACACAGTAAAATTACAGTACATTTCTATAGTATTTTGCTACAGCACTTTTCACAAAACGCGGTCCAAACACTCTTCTCTTGAGGCCACATGTCCGGGCACACGTCCATGTGGTAGGCTATAAAACTTCTCTTCATCGACGTATCTTTAAGAGGTCTTGCAATCTTCACAAAGAGAAGGAACATGAAGATGTGGCTGCCTTTGTGCCCTTCCAACTAGTGAATTGACTTGAATCTTCTTGGAAGTTGGCACACATCTCCACGTTTATGAACTCCTCTCATGTCTTGGTCCTTGAATTGAACAAGAACTCCCAACATTGTGTCTTTATAGCCTATCTTTTCTTCCTTTTTACTCTTCAAGGCATTCACAACCTATATGCATAAAAGAACACCAAATACATAATATGAGACATAAACCATGGTAAAAAATGATGCTCAATGCATGTAAAACATATATAAAAATATGTCTACTCAAGCACTTATCAGTGAGCCTGGAGACTTTTTGCCCTATTCTTTGGAGACTTTTTGCTAGCATTTGAAGGGCAAAGCGGCTAGGGTTTTGAGGAGAGGTATTTGGCAAATTTGGGAGATGTTCTTCACCAACTTTTATAGATCTTTTCTTCATCAAAGCTTTAAGAGAGCCTTCGGCAACCTAGATTCGGAGAAGGATCCTTCAAGACGTTGAGCGACCCATCAAGGCCATCATCAAGAATTCAAGGGGGTTTTATTCCATGGTTTTCATTGCTTTTCATTTCATTATTCTTTGCTTTGTAATTTGCCACATGGAGGGCTAAACCCTAGTAG
This sequence comes from Dioscorea cayenensis subsp. rotundata, assembly GCF_009730915.1. Lineage (NCBI taxonomy): Eukaryota > Viridiplantae > Streptophyta > Magnoliopsida > Dioscoreales > Dioscoreaceae > Dioscorea > Dioscorea cayenensis. The sequence goes on along the minus strand of NC_052477.1, from coordinate 10,659,528 downwards.
GTATTTGGGCATGTGAACCCTAGGATAATATCTTTGTATTGATTACTTTATGTTTTCTATTAAATCTGAGTTTAATTGAGTTTTAATCTTGTTTTTTCATTGCTTGTATGTTATATTAATCCTTGTGATTGATTTGTATTGTATGATATGTTGCCTTGGTGAGAGAGAGGTCTCCATTAGGGTTAGAACTCTAATATTGAAGACGATTGAGAGGGTGAGTCATAAGATAGTGGAGTGTCGCCTTTCCCCTCCGATGAGTGCTTCCTATCTCCGTATTCCCTAGGCTTTATGCAACCATATTTGGTGTGAGGTGCGAGATTGAGAGATTTCTCTACCGGGACCTTGTAGGGAGTTATGGATCTTTCACCTAGAAGTAGGGTTAGATTTATCATTAGGAATCAGTTGTACTCTTAGGAATCCCTAAAGTCCATTCCGGTTATATGTGGCATGAGGTATGAGATTGAGCGATTTCTCCACCGGGACCTCGTAGGAGACTAGTATCAGTGTCCTGGAGGCAGGGATCGATTATTTTTGGATTACCTTGACTCATTTAACTCGGTTTAGAAACATTTAGTAAGTCTTTTGCTTCATGTTAAATCCTAGGGGGAGCATTGCCCGGGTACCTCATCTTTATTGATTGAGACTTTCCTTATCTTTACTTTTCCTTTATTTCTTGCAATATTCATATTCTTGTGATTGAGTTCACTTCACCATAATATTGATTCAGACTAGATTACTAAGAAGTGGTTACTACTAATACTCTTGTTTCATGTGGATTCAACTACCCGACTTATTGAGTACTTTATTACTTTGACACCCGTGCACTTGCGATACACGCACGCAAATTGGTGTATCATAGCTTCTACAAAGCAAGAAGACACAGTTAAGGAGGGGTTCGGAGCGTGGTCGAACCACTGAAGCAAGCAAACAACAAAGAGATGTGTAGGTCTTCTTATGCAAGAAGTATAGGCACATGAAGGCCTAGTGTTGGTATAGAGATAAGGAGGTTAATGTGACTGAAGAGATGTAGGATGCTGATGAAGGGTTGTTGTTCATGGCACAAAGTGAAACTGAGAATAAAACTGGTAGAACTTGGTTGATTGAAAGTGGTTGCTCCATTTACATGTTAGGAGATCAGAAGCTCTTTTGACAGATAGAAGAGACATCTTTTCATATAATCAGATTGGGAGATGGAAAAAGCTTTGTAAGTTGCCAGAGTTGGTGCAGTTGTTCTTCGCTCAAGCATAGGAAGAACTCGCACTCTAACCAACATTCAATTTGTACCCAACTTAGCCCACAATTTGCTAAGTGTGGGTCAGTAGATGTCTACCGGTTATAGTGTTGAGTTTACGAGAGGAGAATGTATCATTAAAGAGCATTATAAAACACCATGGTTGTATGGGTATGTATGACATCTCACATACTATTTCCTCTAGATGCTGATCTTGTGGGCTTGGCTAATGTAATTGATAAGTGCTTGTGTATAAGTAATATGAAGTATACTTTTCTTACATTGAGCATCACTTTTATCAGATTTTATAGCTTATTCATGTGTATTTGTGTTCTTTTGTGCATTTACAGTTATGAAGACAAGTTTGGAAGAAAGGAAGCAAAAGTAGATCTTGGATGAGATTGTTGATGGAATTCTTGTATCGAACATGGGTCAAATCATAAGTTGTGATAATAGACATGTGGGTGTGTGCCAACCTCCAAAATGCTCAAGTGAATATACAAATTGAAGGGGCACAAAGGCAATCACACTCATGTGTTCCAACTTCTGTAACATTTCTAAGAGCTTCATTAATGAGGTTTAATTGAAGATGCGACACGATCTACCTCATGGATGTGCGCCCAATCATGTGGACTCCATGAAGAAAATGAATTCGGGAGTATTTTGGCAAAGTCCTATAGCAGTTTACTGTAGCAAAATTAATGTAGCAAAATCACTATAGTGGTTACTGTTCATATCGTGCAGGAAAACGCAACCTGGAAATCCACACAGCCATGTGGAAATTCCACACGCCCATGTGGATACCCGATTTTAGCCCTATAAATACCGCTTTGAGAATTTTATTTGGGGATCTTCTTCCTATCTTTTTCCTATCTTTTAGGGAGAGCGCTGCTAGAGTTTGGAGAGGCTTTTGCTAAGTTTTTGGAGCATTCCTAAGGCATTCGACATCGAGTTCCTTTGGAGGATAGCTATTTGGGGAGCTTTTGTCGGCATTGATTTGGCAAGGTGTGCCCTAGGCTTGACAAGGGAATCCTTGGAGAAGACGAGGCGGCTCCTCAAGACCATCGATACGGACGATAAGGGGGTTATCTCTATTGATTGCTTGCACTTACTTTTGATTTTATTGTTGAATTTGTATTGCTCCATGGAGAGCTAAACCCCTAGTGGGTGCTTGGACTTGTAAACCCTAGGATGATCTTATTTCATTGACTCTTATTATGTTTCTTTAAATTGATGCTATAATTGAGTTTCAATCTTGTGTGCTTATTGATTTGATTTTCTCTTAGAGTGACACTAGGGTTAAGATTCTATCTTGGTAATCCTATGAAGGTGTGACAACTTCATTAGGGTTAGACTTAGCGAGGTTGAAGAGGGTTGAGAGGATGAGTCGAGAGGTAGCGGACTGTCCCCTTTCCCTTCTGACGTGTTTTATCCTACCTCCATGTTCCAAGAGTTGTTTGCGGTCACGATAGAGTGAAGTGCTAAGAGACAAACTCTACTGGGGCTTAGTTGTACGGGCAACAAAGTGAAGTGTTGAAGTAATCCTTAGTGCTGGGGCTTAATCGAGACTAATAGTATTTTGCCTGGACCAAAGGGTTAGATCTATATTAGGGAATAGGATTTATCACATGGAATCTCTAGAGCTTCAAGCAGTCCTACACAGTGTGAGGAGTCGAGAGTATCCCTTTCTGTCGGGGTATAGTGTAAAGGACTAGTCACAATTGACCTTAGGTTTGGGACTGTGTGCATTGTCTGAGTACCCCAATCTTACCATCGATTATCTCTCTCTATTTCTCTTGTTTTCTCTTTTCTCCTTTACTTTTATTTGTATTAATATTTTGAAGCAACATCACAAATTAGTTTTCACTCTAGCTAGATAGCAATACTTTGTGCTTCTGAACAACTACTCCCTATGGATTCGACTACCACTCACCGGGGTATTTTATTACTTCAATGACCCATGCATTTACAGTACACACACACACGCAAGGGATGCGTCAGTAACACAAGGGAAAGAAGCTCTATTAGACATTTGGAATAGGAGGTATGGACATCTGAATAAGAAGAGCATGAAGCAATTATCAAAGAAGGAATTGGTGTGTGGGCTCCCAACCATCAACTTAACAAGCCCATGCGAAGCATGTTCTGTAGGAATGCAAACTCCGCTGAAGTTTCCCAAAGGACAAGCTTAACGAGCTAGGATGCCACTTAAGCTCGTGCATGGTGATCTAGTTGGTCCCATACAAATGCCATCGCTAGGAGGTAATCTGTAATTTTTCTTATTAATAGATGACTATTCTTGGCACGCTTGGGTATACTTTCTTTAGAGAAAGTCAAAAGCTCTACAGAAGTTTAAGGTGTTCAAGCTACTAGTGGAAAGTAGCTGTCATTCTAGTTGAAAGCTCTCCACATCGATCATGGTGGTGAGTTTAGCCCGGGAGAAATCAAAACATTATGTGAGCTGTTGGGATCAAATAGTAATTCATGGTGCCACGGTCACCACAATACAATGGCTTTGTCTAGCGGAAGAACCGAACGATGATCGAGATGGCAAGAACCATACTAATAGGGATGAAGATGGCAATGGAGTTCTGGTAAGAAATGGTGGCTTTCACTGTTGACATCCTTAACCATGCTACAAGAGTGCCCTGGAAAACCTTACATTGTATGAAGCATTGACCAAATCAAAACCAAACATGTAGACCATTTCAGGGAATTTAGCTATTTGACTGACATGCTTGTTGACTCTCAGTTAAGGAAAGTTCAACACCAAGTTATAGGGATGGTCTTTATTGGCTATTGTGATAACTCCAAAGCCTATAAGGTGTATGATCTAAATTCAAAATTGGTCGAGATCACCAGGGATGTGCGTTTTTTCGAAAGCAAAGGTTGGGATTAGGTGGTTTCCATTGAGTTAGCTCCATCAAATTGTGCGGCACAAGATGACGTTGAAGCAGATCTAGTTTGTGATCTGGTGGACAGATCTCAGCCGTCAGTTCATTTAGATGAGCTTCTGGAGATTTTTCAACTTGAATAGCTCATTTCTTCCAAACTCCATGGGCATAACTAGAGAAGAGGAAGATTCGATAAGGTATAGGGATCTTATTGATGTTTATAACTCTTGTGCCTTTGCCTTAACTACAGTAGATTCGACCTTATTCAAAGAAGAAACTAAGTGTGAGGGTCGTAACCACACATGAATAACTGAAGGTAATCCATAAGAATAAAACATGGGAATTATTGAATCTACTAGAAGAGAAGCAGGTGATCGGTCTAAAGTGGATCTTTAAATCCAAGTTTAACCTAGATGGCACTCTACTAAGAAAGAAAGCGTGACAGGAAGCTAAATGCTATACTCAGCTGGAAGGAGTTGATTTTGAAGACGTTTTCTCAACGGTTGCTCGTATAGAAACCATCAGGTTGTTCCTTGCTATAAGAACCCAAAGAAGCTAGTCCATATACCAGTTAGATGTAAAAATGATATTTCTAAGTAGAGAGCTAAAAGAAAAAGTTTATGTAATGAAACTTGAGGGCTTTCTCATCAAGGGTAAGTAAAAGTTTGTGTATAGGCTTTACAAGTCCCTAGACAAACTTCATCATTCTCCTAGAGATTGATACAGTCACATAGATCTACACTTTCACAAAATAGGATTCATATGAATCTCAAATAAACCCATTGTTTACAGGAAACATGAAGGAAGCTCAGATATCCTCCTACTCTATATGTATGTAGACTATATAATCTATATGGGATCCTCCATTCAGATGTTGAATGAATTAAAGGAAAACATGATAAAGGTGTTTGAGATGTCGGATGTGGGATAAGTAAAGCACTTGCTTGGTTTAGCGGTGAAGCAATTTAATGGTTCTCTGTTTGTATCCCAGTAGAGGTGTGCAAAGAATCTTCTTAATAAAGCTGGGATGTTGTATTGGAATTTTTTATCTTGTCTGATGAACTCTAATAAGAGATTACACTCATAAGATAGCTCAGGCAGTACAAACCCATACAAAAGATTGGTTGGAAATTTATTATATCTTATGCAGACACAACTAGATATCATGCATGTGATTTTGGTTGCGTCACATTTTATGCAGGCCCCAACCATGCATCATTATAGAGTAGTTAAAAGGATCTTATGTTATGTTAGTGGAACTATAGGTTTTGGACTCATTATGAGTATGATGACAAGTTCAAGCTCGTTGGTTACTTTAACTCTGACTGGGGAGGCTCACCAGACGATTGACAAAGCATAACAAGGTAGGTGTTTTCTTTGGGATCTAGAGCTATTGTGTGGTGTTTAAAGAAGCAACCAATAACTATTTTATCGAGCATTGAAGCAGAGTATGTCTTGGCTACATATGCTGCATGTGAAGCCATGTGCTTATGATGAATTTTAGAAGATCTGAATGAGAAGCAAAGCAGTTCTAGCATCATCATGTGTGATTATAAATCAGCCATCTCCATCACCTAAAATCCCATCCTTTATCGGTGCACAAAGCACATAGACACATGATTTCATTTCATCCAAGATTTTGTAAAAGATGGGACCATTGATATTACCTACTGTAGAACCAATGAATAGGTCGTAGATGTCTTAACCAAGGCGCTACCGAATCACAAGTTCTAGCACTTTTGAGATGCACTGGGGTTGAGAGAACTCTGAGTAAGGGAAGCATGTTTAGCTGGTTACTTAGAGCTAAACACAGTTGACCACACTATAGCTTGGGCTACAATGGGTACACTGCATGGGGACTTGCAGTGTGATTGGATGGAGAAAGCTGAAGCTGTGTGCTGATTGGATGTTCACTTTTCTTAGTTGCCTTTGGCTTTTGCTTTTAGTTAAGTATGCTATGTCAGCAGTTAAGCCAATTAGTATTTTTGTATCTTTATATGAAGTCCTTCCAGTAGTGTTTGAATGTTAAGCTTAATATAGAGAGCTTCACTTATATTTGTCTCTGAGAGTGAGCTGAAAGTAAACATAACTAACTAAGTGTGTGATTATGTTGATCTTCCACTCATTTCTATCAGTAAGAGCATTCAGTGCCTAAACTGGCATAGCTAGACATTGCTGATCAAACTAATTTTGGTATTGTTGGATCACCTTTCACCAGTCTTTGATCATTGGCACACCGCTAGAACCTGTGGTTTCAGTAAAAGAAGTTAAAGAGCTTATTGCATTGCGGAGGGCTTTTTACTCATTTTGTCTCCAATCATCACTAATCCATATGAGGTATACCATTACTAGCTTTGTCATCAACTTGCCATCATTGTATGATGTTAAGAATTAATGGTTTGGAAGAGAAAATAGGAAAAAAAAACAAGAAGGAAGTGAACCAAGTTTGACATTAATGTGAGTTGAGAAGGTTGTTAGTAAGCGCTTGTTATTGATGTTGTGAGATGGTTGGACATGAAAAAATAAATTGAAGGAGGGTTAATTTGGAATAGATGGAGATAGAGAAAAAGGCCTTAAATTTAAAAAGTTTTTAAGAATATAGAAAGAAGACCTAGCCATAATTAAGAGGAGGCTTCCTGACACACCCCTTGCGTGTGATCCGCAAGTGCACGGGTTTGTCGAAGTAATAATACCCGGGTGAGTGGGTAGTCGAATCCACAGAGAATAGTAATCAGAAATACAAAGATTGCTATTTAAGTAAAGTGAAGATGAATCAATAGTGGTATGAACAAAATCAATATGAAAAGAACTAAAGAAAATAAGAAAGAGAGGCAAGATAAAATAAGAGGAAAGACAATCTATAGAAAGTGGGGCACTCGGACATTGCTCCCCCTAGCACTATTGTTCCAAGTGCAATACCAATCATTATACCTCCTAAATGATGTCTAATAAGTCGTGGAGATCCTTAAACACACGGTCCCAAAACTTAAGGTCAACCGTGACTAACCCTACACTATGCCCATGTGGAGAAATTTCTCAGTCTCGACACCTCACACTATACTAGGTTGGTTTAGGCTCTAGGGATTCCAAGTGATAAACCCTATTCCCTAATATAGATCTAACCTTTGGTGCAGGCGAAAGGCCCCTAATCACAATTAAGCCCCAGATACTAAGGATTACTTTAATGCTTCACTCTATTGCTCGCACAACTAAGCCCCAGTGGAGTTTATCGCTTAGCACTTCACTCTATTATGACCGCAAAGAACTGTTGGAACCTGGAGGTAGGGTAAATCACACCGGAGGGAAAAGGGGACGCTCCGCTACCTCTCGGCTCACCCTCTCAACCCTCTCCAATCTAGTATTGTCTAACCCTCATGGTGTGTCACTCATCCACAAGGATTACCAAATGGATTCTCAACCTTAGTGTCACTCTAAGGAAAAATCAACACAACAAGCATTCAAGATTGGAACTCAATTAAAAACATCAATGAAGGAAAGCATAATAAAAGGTCAAAGAAACAATATCATCCTAGGATTTACAAGTCCAAGCATCCACTAAGGGTTTAGCTCTCCATGGAGCAAAACACAATCAACAATAAAACCAAAAGTAAAGAGATGCAATCCATGAATAAAACCCCCATGGTATTCGTGTCGATGGTCATGTGGAGTAGCCTTGGCCTCTTCAAAGGTTCCCTTATCAAGCCTAGGGCACACCACGCCAAATCGATGCCGACGAAAGCTCCCCCAATAACTACTTTTTGATTGAACATGGTGTCAAAGGCCATAGAACCACTCCAAAAAGTCTTACTAAAGCCTCTCTAAACCCTAGCCACATGCCTCTCCAAAGTTGGGAAAAAGATGGAGAAATGATGGAAAAGAGGATCCCCAAATCGGTACAAGTCACGGCTTTATAAATGGCTGGAATCGGGAATCCACACGGGCATGTGGAATTTCCACACGCCCGTGTGAATCTGCAGGAAATCTGTTTTCAGCGGTCTGTGAACTATAACTATTACAGTAAATTGCTACAGCGATTTGCTACAGTAACCTGCTACAGTCTCCACCAAAATACTCCCGAATCCACAGTTTTCATCGAGGCAACAAAAATGGGCACACGTTTATGCTGTAGATCGCGTTGCATCTTCAAGTAAAAACACATTTGACGGGAATCTTGCTAGCCTAGCACAAGTCAGAACACATGAGTGTGACTGCCTTTGTGCCCCTCCAATTTACATATTCCATCAAGCATAATGGAGGTTGGGACACACTTATATGTCTTCGAGCACAACTTGCGCCTTCTCGTGTGTCCACTTCAAGATTCCATTAACATAATGCATTCGCAATCTACTTTTGATCCTTTTTTCTCTATTTAGCTCCACAACCCTATATGTGCAAAAGAACACAAAAACACACGTAAGCATAGAAGAAGGAAATATTGAAAGTGCTTGGCCTTAGGTTCATCAAAGCATGCAAGGAAAGCATTTAACAAGTAAGGGAAATTTCAACACTAAATACAACAAATCATTGCTCTAGCTAAAAACTCGAATAAAAAAGGACAACAAACATGATATTGTGTAAGTGTGAGTAAACTCACTCAAGTTAACCCAACTTATACTCCTCAAAGTTCTAGGTATAAGGGATTTATTTATCTACAAAACAACACAAAATAAAGAGATGGTAGTAGCTCCACACATCCTCTAAGGTAGCCTTTTCTAAAGCGACCAATAAGGTGGCTTTCACACTTTTGAGGTGGTAGCTCTTTCTACCGGGGTAGTAGCTTTCACTCATCCCATGAGATAGCTCTTTCTCTCATTAGGGCATAACTAGTATCTGATTTATGAGATTAGCTTCATACTTCATAGGTGGTAGTGCTTTCCACCCCAAATGCACAACTAAAGCAAATATTTTTTTTTTCAATTTTTTCAGTAAAATTAACACAAGAAAAAAAACTAACTAGTACCTTAAACATTGAACTTGAGTTTCCAAAAGGGTTTAATGAGTGAGTAGTGCAACAATTGTTAATCGGGCAAAAATTCCTAGAAATTCAAGTAAAAACTAGAGAATGAGAACATTCAATGTTAAAAATTCCCCTAAACTTAAGAATACAATTATTGAACTAAGGTGAACCACCATTGGCTACGTGAGCATGTATTTCAGTTAAAACTTATGTAATTAACATGTGTAATGTGAACTCTCCCAACACTTACGATGTACATTGCCCTCAATGTACGCAAGAAAGCACAATAGGATATAAATCAATCAAAAATATATGTGAAAGTGGGTAATTGAAACAATACTCTCCCTGAACTCCGAATGGTATGTTTGATGGAGCTATATTCATTGAGAGTTTGAGTCTTAATGGGTTGTGGAGCATACATGGCCATAAGACCGTGTCTATGACTAGCTCCTCAAATTCCATACTCATAAGACCATCTGCAAGTATACACAAGAGGGTTCAGTGAAGCTCAAACAAAATAAAAATAACTCGAGTATATAAAGATAAGGTAATGAAATATAACTCGAAACAAAAATAAATGATAAACTCAGAAGGAAGATCCTTTATGAGTGATACAAGTCCAAAATAAAATATGGAAATGAAAATACCAAAAATATAAGAACAAAGAAAAGTAAAGACGCATCAAACGTCGGTGTCAGGCTCAGTCGCCTCTGTTGCTGGTGCTGGTGCTGGTGAAATAGGTGGATCGATTGGCACTGGAATCAGTGATTGTGGTGCTGGAGATGCCTGAGGTGTCCTGGGTCTCATAATAAATGATGAGGTGGCCTCTCGCTCAAGGATGCTGTAGGATATTGAGACGCGCTATGACCTCTATGTGGTTTGTGGCCTGCGTCGCGCGAACCTTGGCAATCTCAGTTCGGAGCAACCCCTACAGCACTCTCGAGCCTCTCAAAATGATCATAGGCACAAGATGGGGAGAACATGCGCACTAGTGGCGGCTCCTGTGCTACAGGAGGTCCCTCAGTACTCCATTTGCTCGGGCTGAGGCTTGGGAACCGACTGAGACCCCACTGCTGTAATTTTCTCGGCCTCAAATGGCTCTGATGGGGGCATGTTCAGCACATACACCCCGTCTTTATACCTGCTGATCATACCTATCAGTCGTATGTCTCCAGGCCGAGGGGTGCGTGTATGATCATCTTCTCAGCCCCTCTGATGTTATCCAGTAGACCCATCAGGATGATAAGTCTGGTAATGTACGGGCCTGAGAAAATAACTCCAATCCTAGCATATTGCCCCTTGTGCCTCAGATACTCAGCTATAATGTGCCCCGGATGGATCAGCTGACTCTGCACCATGGAGTACAGGTATAATAGCTCCTGTCTACTCAATTCCCCTGTCCTATCACCACGGCCATTCACCAACCTTCTCAGAATGGCATGCAAGTAGCGATATGTAGGCCGAGAAAGGCACGTGGCCTTGGACACCCCCGGCTCATACTGGCCTTGACCACATAATGCTCTATACGCTCTCTGCGGGGTAGTTTGTCAGCAACTGAGCGTACTCCTCTAGGTCTGTGAATGCCTCATCATACAATCCAAGTAGAATCAAAAATTAACTGACGCTGATGCTGTGGTGATGTCTAAACGCTCTAAACAGGATCGTGTCAATGCTCGAGAAGTAGCTGTAAGAGCGATCAAACTCAAACGATGAGAGCATCTCTAGTGTAAGCATGTGGATAGCTGGCTCCTTGATCAATAGTAAATGCTGCCAACTACCCACCGAGAGAAGCTCATCAACCTCATCGGCCATATCATCAGCTAACTGCATCTCCCTAAGCGAGCTCAAATGTAGAAATCGCGTCTGATCGAACTTGAACTTCGACAAACGCTCGAATCGAGTCTGGTGCTCAGGAATCAAGAAGTCTATATGCTCTAGCTCAAGTGAGGCCTCTCGAGGATGCTTGCTGGCTACTTTTTTTAGTCCTTGGTACCATACCTACAAGTATTGAAAAGAAAATCAATCAAATAAACTCAAAAAACAATACTGCATGAATCCACTCGGTAGTGTGGAAATTCCACTTGGTACTGCAGGAATCCGCATGGCCTCTAAGCAATATACTAAAAAAACATCATAAAGTTTTGTTCAAAAATCACTTTAAACAACGCACCAACCACTTTAACATACAAAAGAAGCAACAATCACTAGTTTAATCGAATTAAATCAAGATTGGCGAAGAAAAGAAGGAATGAGGGTTTACCAACGAGATGAAGATGAAAAGCTTGAAATCGGCCGGAAAACTCGAGTACAATCCATATAAAATGATGGTAAGAAGTCGAGAGAAAGAGTGGATGCATTCTTTCAGTGTGGAGAAGTGTAAAAATGAAAAGGCGCATGAAGATTATAAAGAAAACTCGCGGGCTTTTGAGTTCTATACATCCACACTGGCGTGTGGAAATTATCCACGCCCATGTGACTCTACAGGAGAACTTCACAGGAGCAGACACATGCCCCTGTGTGCTCTCGGGATAGCACACTTTATCTCTGAACGCATCCACACAGGCTTGTGGAAATTCCCCACGCCCGTGTCCCCGACCCACAGGGACACCCACACGCCCCTGTGGCTTCTCTGTTCAACCGAAAAAAATTCTAGGTGTTCCACACGCCCTTATGGAAATTCCACACAGGTATGTGGATCTTCACAGGGGTACTCACAGGCGCATCCACACGCCCGTGTGTTTTCTCTGGATGACTTAGAAAAATCTGCAAGCTTGGCAGAAAATTCCTGAACATGTATACACACTCAGAGCCTGCCTCTACAATGCAAAATTAACCAGAGAATCATGAAAAACATGCTCAAACAACTAAGAAACTTCACCATACACAATTAAGCACACGATAACATCAATGATGCACAAGAAAAACACAGTAATTTGCATGTAAAAATCAAGACACCAACACTCAATGACTTATTCATGCAAGTACTGAACTAAAAGCTGGAAAAACAGTAAAGACTTCGGTTGCCTCCCATGAAGGGCTTGTTTAACATCACTAAGCTTGACGTACTTATTCTTATCTCATGGGGGATCATAGATGATGGTTTCCCTTTTACCCATAACCTGAAAGCATGATAAACATAATCTTTTGAGGGTAGAGGAGGAGTTATCAAGCATTTTACCACATGAGGGTTTGTCACCCTCACACTATTCTTGTACATCCCCATTAGCCTTGGGGCATTTCTTATGGCGTCTCCTTACTTGCTTCATCTTTCGGAGCACCTTCTTCATGATCCCCGAGGTAGATGGTACCTTTTCCTCTATACCAAGCATCATGACTTCTTCATTTTCCACTTCTTGGTCTAGCACCCCTTTCATATGGGTGCAGATTCATCATTTCTTGCATATATTCATGTATTAGTTCATTGATAGTGTCAAGAAAATAAAGAGTATCATTAAAGTCAAGAGAATGTCGCATGTCTTCGGCGAGGCGGTATGTCAACTTGTCATCGCCAACCCTCAGTATCAACTCCCCACCGTCCATGTCGATAAGTGCCTTGGAAGTACGCAAGAATGACCTCCCAAGTATCAAAGGAACATCTATATCGTCGTCGACATCCAATACTACAAAGTCCACAAGAAATATGTACTTGTCAACCTTCACCAGTACATCTTCAATAATGCCCCCTCGGATGTCTAACCATTTGGTTCGAGCAATTAAAGTGTCATCTGAGTGGGTCTAGACTCTCCCAAGCCTAGTTTTTGAATGAACGAGTATGGCATGACGTTGATACTAGCCCCTAAATCCGCCAATACCATCTCTTCACCCATATTACTAATGTTGCATGGAATAACAAAGCTTATGGTGTCTTTGTTCTTGTTCGGCATATTCTTTTGGAAAACCTCCGAACAAGTGGCATCTAAGATCACCGATGCACTCTCCTCCAAGTTCCTCTTGTTGGTCAAAAGATCCTTCAAAAACTTTGCATACCGAGGCATTTAGGACAACGCCTCCACAAAAGTAATGTTGATGTGTAGTTTCTTGAATAGACCTAAGAACTTCTTATATTGCTCATCATTTTGATCGTTCTTCAATCTCGAAGGATAAGGGATTCTTGGATTGTAAGGCTAGGTTGCCACCTCTTTCTCCTTGTTTGCTCTCTCCTCAACCTCCACGACCTCGGGTGCTTCAACATTGGTCTTCTCATTTGGAAGCCTACCCTCAACCTCATGACCATTTCTCAAAGTGATCGCCTTCACATGTTCTCTTGGATTAGTTTCAGTGTTACTAGGCAAGCTCTCTTGAGGTCTCTCCGATAATGGCTTCGCAATTTGCCCCACTTGATTTTCTAGATTGTGCAAAGATGCGATGTGGTTGCAAAGTGTAGCTTCAACAGATTAAAACCTTGTGTCCGATGACTGGACGAATCTTGTCAAAGCTTTCTCTAGATCGGTCATCCGGGTTTGCAAGCCTGAAACTCGGTTCTCCATGTTCGGGGATTGTTGTTGTTGTTGGAAACCCAGTGGTGCCATGGCCTTTTGTTGCCCTTGCTTATTCCAAGAAAAGTTAGGATGGCTTCTCCATCCTTGGTTGTAGGTGTTGCTATAAGGATTGCCTTGTCCTCTTCCCGAATTACCCACAAAGTCTACTTGTTTAGTTGGGGCTCAAGTAGCAATTGAAATAGGAGAATTAGATGGCATATGTGAACCCCCACAACCAGCACAACTTGTGATTGTGGCTACCCTTGGTGAAGTCAATGTATCCAATTTCTTGCGTAATACCTCTACTTGGGTTGCCAAGGATGTAACCGCATCAATTTCATGGAGTCCGGCCACTTTCTTCCTTTCTCTTGCATTCCATTAGTAGCTATTCAAACCCATTTCTTCGGGAGCCTTCGTCCCCATTGTACCTCCTGTGGTGGCATCTAGAAGTTGTTTGTTACTTGAGCTTAACCCGTTATAAAATGTATTAATGATCATCCACTCGGGGAACCCATGTTGTGGACACTTCCGCAGAAGGTCCTTGAATCGTTCCCAACTCTCAAACAAAGTTTCAAGCTCCATCTGAACAAATGAAGATATCTCATTACAAAGCTTTCCTGATTTTCCTGGAGGAAAGTACCTTGCAAGGAAAGCTTCGACCATTTCGTTACATGTTGTGATGGAAGCTCTTGGCAATGAATAAAGCCACTGTTTGGCCCTTCCTTTCAAAGAGAATGGAAAAGCCCTCAAGCGAATTGCATCATCAGAAATCCCTATTAATCTTCAACATGTTGCACACTTCAAGGAAGTTCTCAATATGATTGTTCGAGTCTTCATCGGCTAACCCATTAAATTATGCAGACTGTTGAACCATCTGAGTAAAGGCCAGCTTCAATTCAAAATCTGGGCTGCTATTGGTAGCCTCACAATGCTCGATTGTGTCCCATGAATAGTAGGCCTAACAAAATCTGAAAAAGTTCTTTGTTGGCCCTCTTGTTCAGCCAAATTGTCAGATCCTTCACACTCTATCTCAGCTGAATGATTCTTTTCTTGTACAGGTTCTTTCCCTCTTCTATGAAGTATTCGTTCAAGTTCAGGATCTCCTTCAACCAATGTCGAAGGGTTCCCCCGGGTCATAACCTGGAGCTACTACAAAAGAAAGAAAAAAACAAATCAGAACGATGATAGAATAAGAAAGTGTGAAAATAGACCTCCCGGAAAGGTTCAAGGGGCTCCTGAGAAAGTGCCCGCAACACAGATTCCCTGAGTGGATGATTGTTCAGACCTTTTACAATGGGTTGAATCCGAGTAGAAGGTAACTCTTGGATGTGGCAGCAGGAGGTACCTTAGGTAGCATGACCCCCGGTGAGGCCGGTCAACTAATTGAAGAAATGGGATTAAATAGCTACCAATGGAATGCTAGGGAGAAGAAAAAGGTGGCCGCCCAGGGACTCCATGAGATAGATGTACTAATTTCATTGGCGGCTCAAGTGGAATCATTGAGTAAGAAGTTAGATCTTCTAACTTCGAATAGAGTGGCCGCCGTGACTACTTGCACCGGGTGTGGTGGAGGACATGGTCCCTCCGATTGCCCGATCTCTATTGGTGATGCATCTTCATTTGAGAATGTCAATTTTGTGGGTAATGCAATGAGGAACTAAGGGAATCCATATAGTAACACCTATAATCCGGGTTAGAAGAATCATCCCAATTTTTCGTGGAGCAACCAAGGTCCACAAAAGGCCATGGGGCCACCGGGATTTCCAACAACAACAAGCCCCAAATATGGAAAACTGAGTTTCAGGTTTGGAGACCCGAAATGACCGATTTGGAGAAGACGTTGATTAGGTTTGTGCAATCGTCAGATACAAGGTTTCAATCAGTCGAGGCTACACTTCGCAACCACACCGCCTCTTTGTACAATCTTGAAAATCAAGTGGGGCAGATTGCGAAATCTCTATCGGAAAGGCCACAAGGAAGCTTGCCGAGTAATACCGAGACCAATCCTAGATAGCATGTGCAGGCGATCACTTAGAGAAGTGGTCGTGAGGTTGAAGGTAGGCTTCCGAGTGAGAGGCCCAATGAATACGCACTCGAGGTTATAGAGGTTGAGGAGGGAACATGCAAAGAGAAGGAGGTGGCACTCCACCTTTCAAGCCAAGAATCCCTTATCCCTCCAGATTGAAGAATGACCAAGGGGATGAACAGTACAAGAATTTCCTGAGTTTGTTCAAGCAACTCCACATCAATATTCCTTTTGTTGAGGTACTGGCCCAAATGCCTAAGTATGCAAAATTCTTGAAGGACTTATTGACTAACAAGAGGAAGTTAGAGGAGAGTGCTTCAATGATCTTAGATGCGTCTTGCTCGCGGTGTTGCAAAAGAACACACCGAACAAGAAGAAAGATCGGGGAAGCTTCATCATTCCGTGTAATATTGGCAATTTGGGTAAAGAAATGACATTGAAGGACTCAGGCGCTAGTATCAACGTCATGCCATCCATCTTTCAGAAGGCTTGGGCAAGCCTAAACCCACTAGGATGACTTTACAATTGGCGGATCAAACGGTGAGACATCCTAGGGGTATCATCGAAGATGTGCTTGTCAAGGTGGACAAGTACATTTTTCCTGTAGATTTTGTGGTGCTAGACATAGATGAGGATGCGGATGTACCTTTGATACTTGGGAGACCATTCTTACGGACTTCCAAAGCATTGATTGACATGGACGGTGGGAAGCTAACATTGATTGACCGGCTTGCTGAAGCCATGCGGCATTCTCTTGATTTCGATGATACTTTGTATTTTCTAAACACTACTAATGAGATTGCTGATGAATACATGCAGGAAATGTTCAATCCGGACCCGTATGGGAGTTTGTTCGACCAAGAGATGGAAAATGAAGAAGTTATGATGCTTGGTTCGACTGAAGAAGTACCATCTACTCTGGGGATCCTGAAGAAGGTGCTCCGGAAGATGAAGAGGGCGAGGAGACGCCACCGGAAATGCTCCAAGGTTGTTGGAGACACGCGTGAACCGAACAAATTGGATGCACCATTGATAGGTGGTCCCAAGTCCGATAACTCCCCCTCTACGTTCAAGAGACTTTGTTCATCATGATTTCAAGCTATGGGTAAGAGGGCAACCTTCATCTATGAACCCCCGTGAGGTAAGACAAAGTACGTCAAGCTTAGTGACGTAAAACAAGCGCTTCTTGGGAGGCAACCAAAGTGTTTACTGTTTTCTTAGTTAGTAGTTTAGTGTTTGCACTAATAAAGTGTAAAGTGTTGGTGTCTTGATTTTTAGATGCTTTTGCTGTGATTTTATTGTGGGTTTTAATTTCATTGTGTGTTTTTATGTGGATTTAACGAAGTTTTGGTCGTTGAAGCTATCTCTCATGTTTTTCGCATGTATAGTTTGCATAATAGGGCAGGCTCTGAGTGTGTAAACATGTTCAAGAATTTTCTGCAAAGCCTGCAGAGTTTTTAAGGCATCCAGGGAAAATGCACGGGCGTGTGGAATTTCCACACGCCCGTGGATCTGTATTGCGAGCTCATTCAGAGAAGGCACAAGGGCGTGGACTCGTCCCTATGAGCGACCTTGTGACTTTCGCACGCCCGTGGGTAATTTTCGCACGGGCGTGCATTTTCCTGTAGAGACTTGGCAACTTATCCTGAGAGCACACAGGGGCGTGGACTCGCCCCTGTGGGTAAACTTGTGAAAAACACACGGGCGTGGGTAATTTTCGCACGCCCATGTGAAACTCTACAGAAGAGCTCTCTCCATCCCGAGAAGACACACGGGTGTGCGCTTGCCCCTATGAGTTGGGCCTGTGTATGTCCACACCCGTGCAAAATTTCCGCACGGGTGTGAGGAACACTTAACGATTTTCTCGCTTGGACAGAGAAGCCACATGGGCATGCGGCTGCTCCTATGGGTCGGGCGCACAGGCGTGGGTATTTTCTACACGCCCATGTGATTACAGTCAGAGAGATTGAGTGTTATCCCGAGAGTGCACAGGGGCGTGCTTCTGCCCTATGGCTCTCCCCTGTGGAGAAGCATGGGCGTGGGTAATTTCTGCACGCCCGTGCGGATGTACAGAACGCCAAGAGGCACGAGTTCCTTTTAAAGGATCGCAGTTCCTCTTCATCCTAACATTATCCATTCGTCTAAGAGCACTCTCACATCATTTCCCGACCTCGTAATGCAGATTTGGAAGGATTTTTACTTGGTTTTCCGACCGATTCAGGGTTTTCAATCTCAACTCATTGGTAAGGCATATCTTTTGTTTTCTTCACCAATTCTTGAATTTAATATATGAAACTAGTTAATAATGCTTCGTTTCTACAATTAGAATGATTATGCATGTTTAGAACGGTGAATTTTTGGATTTTTGAGGCATGGCCGTGCATTTTTCACACCCCGTGGATCCACACGGGCGTGCGGAAATTCCACATTACTGTGTGGATTTCTGCAGCATTACTTAATTAACTGGTTTGATCGATGTTCTTTCAAATTTTACAGATTATGGCACCTCAGTCAAAGACGCAAGCCGAGAAATGGTCGCGTGAGTCATCCGCAGAGTCCGAGAGCATGAGATTGACTATCCCCGAGCATCAGGCTCGTTTTGAGCGTCTGTCGAGACTTCTGTTCGGACTGACTCGATTCCTGGACACAAGCATATTGGGAGATTTATAGCAGGGAGATGAGTTCATAGATGAGGTCGAGTATCTCATTTCGGTGGGTGGATGGAGGCAGTTATTATCGACTGGGGAGCCAGCCATTCGTGAGCTTACACTTGAGGTCTTATTGTGATTTGAGTTCGATAGATCTTATGCGAGATTCGACAGCCTCGACGCTGTTTAGTTCAGAGCATTTGGACATCACCATAGCATGAGCATCACTAAGTTTTCAATTTGGCTTAGCTTATATGAGGAGGCATTTACAGACACTGAGGAGTATTCCCAGTTACCGACAGATTACCATGGAGCATTGACCTTGCAGAGAGCTTATCGAGCGTTGTGTGGTCAGGGCCAGTATGAGCCGGGGGTGTCCAAGGCCACGTGCCTTTCCTGACCTGCGTACCAATGTTTACACGCCATTTTGAGCAGGTCGGTAATGGCCGTGGTGATAGCAGTGGCGTTCTGAGCCGACATGAGCTTCTGTACTTATATTCGATGGTGTAGTGCATACCGATTCATCTAGGGCACATCACCGCATAGTACATTCAACATTAGTTGTAGTATGCCAGATTGGAAGCGATCTTCTCGGGCCCCTACATTACGAGACTAGTTTTGGGTATGGATCTCTTGGACGTGATTCATGGGGCTGAGAAGACGAGTACACCTGCGCCCCTAAGCCTAGAGACAATGAGATTGATGGGTATGGTCCGCAGGGTTCGGACGGGAGTTTATGCTTTGGTTCTACCAGCTCCAGAGATACCTGAGGTTGAGGGTGATGATGCTGAGGCTTCTAAGCCTGCTCCCGAGCCTCAACCAGCACCGATGGAGAATGAAGTACCTCCGGTGGTAGAGGACTCACCCCCAGTACGCATGTTTTCACCATCTCGAGCCCATGATCACTTTGAGAGGCTCGAGAGTGTTGTGGGAGTGATACGGACAGAGGTCGCTGAGGTCCGAGCAGAGATTGCTGAGATTTGGGCTGCGCAGGCCACACAATATACAGAGTTCATGGCACGTTTCAACACATTACAGCAGATTTTAGAGCAAGACCTCACCTCATCATTTGTCTTGCGGCCGAGGACTCCTTAGGCCCCTCCGGCATCACCATCACCACCTTCACCAGCACCCTTTGATCTAGCACCCGCAGCAGCAGAGGAGCCAGAGAGGCACCAACACTTGATTTATTTTCTTTCGTCTTATTACTTCTGCATTTTTATTCCGTACTTGTATACTCAGAAAAGGACTTTTCTTCTGAGTTTATTTTCATTTTGTGTTCTCGAGTTGTATTCATTGTCTTATCTTTTATATACTCGAGTTGTTTTTGTTTTATTGAGCATCACTAAACCCCCTTGTGTATGCATGGAAATGGTCTTGTCATCATGGGAATTAAGACTTTGTCATGGGCACGGCCAATGGTCCTTCGGCACTTGGCCGTGCGTGCTTCACAACCCGTTGGAACATCACTCCCAAGGATTTAGCTCCATCAAATGCAACACTAGCAGTCAGGGGAATATTGTTTTGATTACTTCTCCCGCATTTATTCTTGATTGATATACATTATGAGTGAGCTTGCATGTGTACATTGGGGACAATGTACAACTTAAGTGGGGGGAGGGGGGAGTTTCATAATGCACACTTCTCTTTTATATTAATTTTGATTGATATACATGCTCACATAGCCAATGGCGGTTCACCTTAGTTGCAATGATTGTATTCTTCAGTTTAGAAAAAATTTTAACATTGAATGTCTTCATGCTCTAGTTTTTGCTTAAATTTGTAGGAATTTTTGCCCGATTGACACTTGTTGCACTACTCACTCTTTAAACTCTTTTAGAAACTCATGTTTGATGTTAAAGGGACTAGTTATTGTTGTTTCTTTTGTTATTTGGAAAAAAATGGTGAAATGAAAAGAAGGAACAAAATATTTTTATTGTTTATTTGTGCTTGTTGGGTGGAAAGAGCTACCACCTATGAAGTATGAAGCTACTCTCATAAGTCGGATACTAGTTATGCCCTAATGAGAGAAATAGCTATCTCATAGGATGAGTGAAAGTGTGAAAGCCACCTTAGCGGCCGCTTTGGAAATGGCTACCTTAGAGGATGTGTGAAGCTACTACCATCTTTGAAATTTTGTTACTTTTTGTAGATAAATAAGTCCCTTATACTTAGAACTTTGAGGAGTATACTTTGGGTTGTTTTGAGTGAGTTCACACACTTACATGATTTCGGGTTTGTTGTCCTTTTTGATTCAAGTTTTTAGCTAGAACATTGATTTTTCGTATTTAGTGTTCAAATTTCCCTTACTTGTAGAATGCTCTCTTTGTATGCTTTGGTGAACCTAAGGCCAAGCACTTCCAATATTTTCGTCATCTATGCACATAATGTTTTAATTTTTTCTTGAGGATAAGCAAAAGCTTAAGTGTGGGGGAGTTTGATGATAAGTGCTTGTGCGATAAGAATGCGAAGTGTTCTTTCCTTATGATGAGTATTACTTTTATCGGGTTTTAACGCTAATATGTGTGTATTTATGTTACTTTCATACAGATAGGGTTGTGAGGCCAAATATTAGAGAAAGAAGCCAATGTGGATCATAAATGCACCATTTGGAGGAAATCTTGAGAAGGTTCAAACGCGAAGACATAAGTCGGGTTCGAAATGCGGGAATGTGTGCCAACCTCCTTGTATTCAAGTTAGCACAACGATGTGGAGGGGCACAAGGGCAATCACATTTAAGCATTCTGGCTTGTGCATGTATAGCAAGATCTCCACCAACATGTCCGTTATTGAAGAAGCAAAGCGATCTACGATGTAAACGTGTGCCTGTTTACGTTATCTCGATGAAAGCATGGGTTCAGGAGTGTTTCAGGCCAGTATTGTAGCAGGATACTATAACAAAACACTATAGCAGGTACTGTTCATAGCCGGCCGAAGAAGGATAAAAACAGAGAATCCACATCGGCATGCGTTAATTCCACACGCCCGTGTATAAAATCCACAAGGGCGCCCACAGGGGCGTGTGGATTCCTGATTCCAGCCCTTTAAAAGCCGATTTCAACCCCGATTTCAGCATTCTTTCTTCATCTTTTCCCCAAATTGAGAGAGGGCTTCGGCTAGGGTTTTGAGAGGTATTGGCTAGGGATTTGGAGAGCTTCTACGGCCCTGACATCGTGCTCCATTTGGAAGAAGGTTAGTGGGAGAGCTTTTCGTCGGCATTGATCCGGCGAGGTGTATCCTAGGCTGGACAAAGGGACTCTTGGATGAGTAGAGGACTCTCCACAAGACCATCGCCACGATTATCGAGGGGGTTTTCTATGGATTCTTTGCTTTTACATTTGACTTCATTGATTGTAATTAGCTCCATGGAGAGCTAAACCCCCTAGTGTGTACTTGGGTTTTTGTGAACCCTAGGATGTATTCATTTCATTGAACCTCTTTGTTATGCTTTTAATTAATTGATGTTTTATTTGAGTTCCAAAATTGAATGCTTCATTGTATGAATGCTCCCTTAGAGTGACACTAGGGTTGAGAGTTCTTGTTGGTAACCCTTGTGAGTGAGTGACACACCACGAGAGTTAGACAAAGCTAGATTGGAGAGGGTTGAGAGGGTGAGTCGAGAGGTAGCGGAGTGTCCCCTTTCCCCTCGGGTGTGATTTATTCTACCTCCATTTCCTCAAGTCCTTTGCGGTCATTATAGAGTGAATGGACTAAAGGATGACCTTTTGTTGGGGCTTAGTTGTGGGCGCAACGGAGTGAAGCGTTTAAGTGATTTTATCACCTAGGGCTTAATTGTGGCTAGGGACATTCCACCTGGACCAAAAGGTTAGGTGTACATCTAGGAAGAGGATTTATCACTTGGAATCCCTAGAACTCATTGCAATTCTATACGAGTGCGAGGTTGAGAGGTTATTCAATTTCTCCTCCGGGACATGTATAGAGTTAGGCATGGTTGACCTTAGATTTGGGACCATGTATTTAAGGATCTCCACGACTCATTATCGCATCAGTTAGAAAGTATAATAGAGGGTTCTTGCACTTGAAATGATTGTCCTAGGAGGAACAATAATCTGGGTACCCCATTTATATCGATTGCCTTACCTTCTCCTTTACTTGTGCTCTCTTTCTTGTTCTTTTACTTTTGTTATTTCACATCTTGTCACACATATCACTATTTATCTTTCACTTAGTTAAGAAACAATTTAAGTGTTTTTATTCCCTACTCCCTGTGGATACGATACCCCACTCATCTGGGATTTTATTACTTCGACAAGTCCGTGCACTTGCGGGACATACGCAAGGGGTGTTGTCAGTCACTCTAAGGGAAAACCAACACAACAAGCATTCAAGATTGGAACTCAATTAAAAACATCAATTAAGGAAAGCATAATAAAAGGTAAAAGAAACAATATCATCCTAGGATTTACAAGTCCAAGCACCCACTAAGGTTTTAGCTCTCCATGGAGCAAAATAAAATCAACAATGAAGTCAAAAGTAAAGAGATGCAATTCATGGATAAAACTCCCTTGGTATTCATGTCGATGGTCTTGTGGAGTAGCCTTGGCCTCTTCAAAGGTTCCCTCGTCAAGCCTAGGGCACACCTCGCCGAATCAATGCCGATGAAAGCTCTCCAAATAACTATCTTCCGACAGAACGTGGTGTCGAAGGCCATAGAACCACTCCAAAAACCTTGCGAAAGCCTCTCTAAACCCTAGTCGCAGGCCTCTCCAAAGTTGGGGTAAAAGATGGATAAATAATGGAAAAGAGGATCCCCAAATCGGTACAAGTCACAGCTTTATAAAGGCCTGGAATCGGGAATCCACACGCCCGTGTGAATATGCATGAAATATATTTTCGCCCGTTTGTGAATAGTAATTGCTACATCAATTTGCTACAATAGCATGCTACAGTTCCCCGCCAAAATATTCCCAAATCCACACTTTTCATCAAGGCAACTAAAATGGACACACGTCTATGCTGTAGATCGCGTTGCATCTTCAAGTAAAAGCACATTTGACCGGAATCTTGCTAGCCTTGCACAAGTCGGAACACATGAGTGTGACTGCCTTTGTGCCTCTCCAATTTACATATTCCATCAAGCATAATGGAGGGTTGGCACACACTCATATGTCTTCGAGCACAACTTACGTCTTCCCGTGTGTCCACTTTAAGATTTCATCAACATAATGCATTCGCAATATACTTTGGCTCCTTTCTTCTCTATTTAGCTCCACAACCCTATATGCGCAAAAGAATACAAAAACAAACGTATTAGCGATAAAACCTAATAAAAGTAATGCTCATCGTAAGAAAAGAATACTTCGTATTCTTAGTACACAAGCACTTATCAGTTCCAATGTTGGGCATGGCTATGTATTGCCTTAAAAGCCGACAGGTGAGGATTCATGCAAAACTATCAATACAAGAATGATGTACATGATGGTTTAGGAGGAATATGTCAAACATATGCCATTGGGCTTTTAGTAATAACTTTGGAATTCTCAGTGTCATTTTTAGTATTGACCTTTTTACTCATGAAGACTTGGGTATCCCAGGAAATAATATGGCTCTAGTGTATGATGTTTTTTCAATTTCATAAAATACATGTAAATTAATATTTTTTTTTGTAAAAGATTGAATACATGAAAAAATAATAGGATCCTGGTCGGGCATATGGCCAATGGTTGGATTTTGGCTACAACTGAATATGCTTACTAGTTTGTATGCTAACACACCCCTTGCATGTGTCGGCAAGTGCATGGGTCGCTCAAGTAATAAAGTATACCCAACGGGTTAGGCAGTCGAATCTACAGTGAACATGAGTACTAATAATAACTAGAACCTCGCTATCTAGCCTAATCAATGATATGAGTGTGGAGGTGATCAATTTCACAAACAAGTAAATGAGGAAAGAGAAGCAGACAAATAGAGAAATAAAGAGAAATCAATCAAGATAGATGGGATATCCGGACAATGCTCCCCCTAGGATTCTTTAGTGCAAGACTAAAATTATGCTTCCCTAATTGAGATTAATTAAGTCATGGAAATCGAAAAGCACAGCGGTCCCAAACCTAAGGTCAACTGGTTACTAGTCCCTATGAGGTCCCGATGGAGAATTCTCTCGATGCCTCACACCACATATGGCTACTTGGAGTTATAAGAGTTCCAAATGGTAAACCCTATTCATAGATGTGTATCTAAATCTTTGGTCCAGGCAAAAGATCCCTATTCCCATACGAGGTCCCAACATAGAATTCTCTTGATGCCTCACACCAGATATAATTGCTAAGAGCTCTTGGAATATGGAGGTCAAAATAAACCAAACAGGAGGGGAAAGGGGACACTTCGCTACCTTTTAACTCACCCTCTCAACCCTCTTTAACCTTGGTAAATCTAATCCTAGTGGTGATGGTCACTCGTCACTAGGATGATTAGGTGTAGCTCTCAACCCTAGTGTCACTCTAATGAAAAGGAATCATAAAGCACACATGATTGAAACTCAAATGCATACTCAATTAAAGGAAAAGAAATAAAAGTTAATAAAAAAAATAAATCCTAGTGTTTACATGTCCAAGCACCCACTAAGGTTTAGCTCTCCCTGGAGCAAGACAATATGCAGTCAATCAATCAATGAATGAAAGCACATGAAAACCATAAAGAAAACCCCATTTAGATCTGTGCCGATGGTCTTCAAGGGATGTTTCATCTTCTACAAGAGTTCCTCCAATGAAGATATTGCACACCCTCGGAATCGATATCATCGACAGCTCCCCGATGGCTATAACGATGAGGAAGTTGGCACATGTGTGCTTGTAGACAATCCAACTTGAGTGTTTATCTTTGAAACTTGCTAAATCATGTCATAAATGTCTCCACGACCCTTTCTTTGCTTCTTTCTCATCAATTACGAAGCAAAGATGATGTTGTAACACAATTAAGCATTATTGCTTATTGAATTTGATGGAATATAAAGTCATCGAGTCTGATTTGACTCAGTACTCAGTAAATGCAAGTCAAATGGTGATGGATGTAATTGGAGGGTTTGCGCATCCTACAATAGTGGAGAAAGCTTTGGGAAATTACAAAGTACACTGGGTCTTACACATACGCATCAACAATGGTCTCCTAGGATCATTTGAAGCTGGATTCAAACATGATTTGTCAACAAATACAAGCACTAGTCCAACAACAACCAAGTATTAATGTATCTATTTTGATAGTGGAGATCAGGAACTAATACAGATACACACCGACATATAAGAAAGTATGGATAGCTAAGCATAAAGCTATTGAACCAGTATTCGGCAATTGGGAGGAGTCCTACAATAAATTACCAAGATGGCTATCAGCGTTACAATAGTTAGTTCCTAGGACAATAGTTAATCTTGAGACCTAGGCGGCATACGAAGGACCTTACATGGTATGTGATACTCACATCTTTCATGTAGTTTTCTAGAGCTTCCCTACATGTGTAGAGGCTTTCAAATATTACAAACCAGTCATCCAAATAGATGGCATACATATTTATGGCAAATACAAGGATACTTGACTGATGGCGGTCGCACAAGATGGAAATAAAAATATCCTGCCGATTGCCTTTGCCAAGGTGGAAGGAGATATTCGGGTTGCATGGACTTTCTTATTATGCAACTTACATTCCAGTGTTACACCACAAGAGGGAGTATGCTTCCTATTCTATCGTCATGAATCTATCAAATCAGCATTTAGATCGCTTGGGTTTCAGATGAGTGCTCTGCGTGCTTACCATGTTTACTGCATCACGACATATCTCGGCCAATTTCATATGCCATTTGAGAAACAAAAATATGCAACAAATAGTTGTAAATATTGGCAAGTCACAAGTTTAATTTTTTTAAATTTAAGTCTTATATTGTTGTTAATTGTTGAAATTATCTTAACTTTATAGGTTGATTGCTATAGGTTATTCGAAAACCATTCAAGATTTTAACTACTAGTATGGGTTACTGTAGGATAATGATGCAAAGGCGACAAGATGGTTGGTTAACATAAAGAGGGAAAAGTGGTTTCAAGCCTTCAATAAAGAAGGGTGAAGGTATGGTCACATGACAGTCAACTTCGCAAAATGTGTAAATTCAGTTCTTAAGGAAACAAGAAACCTTCCCATAACAACTATAGTTAAGTTAACATACTTCTGACTTGCTGAGTTGTTTATGAAGAAATGTGTATAGATGTAAGCTCATATCACATCAAGCCTTATCTTCCTAGAATCACTAATGAAGGAAATCTAAGAAAATCAACAAGAAGCATCCAACATTTACGTTCATCAATTCGACCATGAAAAAAAGTCTTTCATGGTGTATAAGATATCACCCCCGCAATGCACGGGAATAGCTAGGAGTTATCACATCAATCTAAGAGCTCATTGGTATGACTACAGTGTTTTTCAGATGCTACATTTTCCATGTCATCATGTCCTTATAGCATTGATTGAGACCAACAAATACATGGGGTCGTCAAGTAATATCTCTCGTGCAAGTACGAGAGGGTCGTATTCCCAGGGCCCGAGAAACTACTCTCACTTCCTCTTTGCGTGTTGTCTAGCCTACAGATTCAAGTGATTGTGTTCTAAACTACAAAGTAAAATAAAAAACTCTAAATGAATATCTACAGTCGAGGCAAATCAGGGGTATAAATCAAGGGATGAAGATATTCATGGATGTGGATCCCCTTGGGGCTACTAAAGTGAGAAGGATACTAGAACTATTATGCAATTGGTGGTTTGGACCAAGAGATTCCTAAGGTTAGTCAACCCGATGGTCATGACAATTGACCCCTAACCCGGTATGAGTATTGATATGGAATTTCTTCCAATCAAATCATCCTATGATTGCAATACAAGAAGGAAATTCACTAATTTGGGCCAAAACACAAACTAGGTCCAACCTTAATGTTGGAGGCACAAAAATACTCGATGGTTACAGTGTATTTCTACATGGATCCTTTCCAAGCTAGGTGTGTCTAGTACAAGGGCGATGGTCACGCAACCAAGTACAAGCTAGAAAATTGACATACAGAGTTCTCATGCATATCAATATATCAAAGTACACCAAGCATGGATCACAACACACCAAAATGCAATAAAATAGATCAAAGTATCCAATCTACATGAGTTCACCCCAAGGTTCACCAGCATCTGGTGACCTTGGGGTTTATTTGTTCATATTATGAAAATACATGATCAAGTCCATAAAAACAACTAAATAAGCAACAAAGAACTCTCTCAAGTGATAAAAGCAGAGAGACAAGCCGTGGGAAGCTTCCAATGATGCCACAAATAGGGTGGCTTCCTTGCCCTCTACAAGCTTGAATAATGGGAGATGATGCCAGATGTTTCTTCTTCCTTTTATTTTCTCATCTAAAATGTCTTCTTGAGCCTCCTTTACCCTGGATTTGGATGACGGAGAGGAACATTGGAGGTAGGAGAATAAGGTGTGGAATGAGATGCTTCAAAAAGCCCTAAAACCTTTTCTTAAAACTTTCTCAGGTTGGCTTCACAACCTTCTTTCACAGGTGTGAAGGAGGCCATCAGAGTCTCAGGAATTCACTGAAAATCCACAAACCGCTACAGTAAAAATGCTACAGCGACTTTGTCATTTTTCGAGTTCTTTGTGCCAGAGTAACTGCTACAGCCTTATACAATACCGGGCTCTAAAACGCCAGTCTCGGTGTTGTTTTCCTTCTCTGTTACATTGTTGAGCTCACCAGGGCATCCTCAAAACCTGTAACAAGAATAAGACCAATTAAATCACATAAATTTCAACAAATTATCAATTTATACACAAATAATATGACATGAATATGTATAGAATACACACATTTAGTTATTTATCAAACATCCCCACACTTAAGCATTTACTTGTCCCCAAGAAAACAACCATGAAGAATAGGGGCATGAAGATAAATGATTAAATATGCGACCTCAAGCTCAAAAGTAAAGAACTCCACAAGCACAGATGAAAAGAAATTAAGGTAGTGAGTTGTTCTATGAATTACAAAGTAGAAAAGTAGTCTTGTTTTATCTAAAGTGCTCCTGTGAGTGCGTGTAAACTTCCAACCTCATCCTCCTCACCCTGGATTACCCCAGGGGTCCATTCACTCCACACACTCTGATAACTAGCGTTAGAAATGATAGACACCCTCAACAGTCAGATAAGAGTCCCTTGGTTCCTAAAAAAAACTCTAGCCTTCAAGTGACTATGCAACAGGTTCTAGGAGATCAGAAGAGATATTTTATTTTCTTTTATGCGTACATACATTTTTTTTCTTTTTTTCGAGTCTGACTAATGTAGACCACAAAAAAAATCTTTCTAAAGGATGCACATGCTAATTAGGCACAAGAGCCACCCAACTTACTCGATTACAGTCTACATAGATGCATTCGTGCTATATTAGAAGAGAAATACTGTCATAGACTCCTTTTTTTATACACTATATCTCCTGTCTCCTAGTATAAACACTTGCTACAATACTTCACTTATGGTTAAAGAAAAACAATAAAGGAACCAAAAGCTCTTAAAAGAAAATTGAGTGTAGAATTTAACAAACTAATGCCAATAACAAAGTTATGGGTTAGCAAGAGTGTATAATGTAGAAGTTCTCATGACAATGCATGAAGGTGCAATAGAGATAAAACAAGACATCCATGAAAGCATAAGTATAGATACAACTTACATATATCATTCTTTCAAGATAGGGAGTCCTAAACTAATAATCATAGCTATCATAGGTAAAACAAGCATGCAATCAATATAATACCCCATTCCCACACCTAGAGTTGTACATTGCCCTCAATGTACCTGAATCAGCAGCATATAGTAAAGAATAGTAAATAAGCACAAGGAGATGGAGTAAAGAGACTTCCCCATTTTTGGTGATGAGTGAAGAATATGAGTATGAATATGAGGAGAGTCTGATATAAACGGGGTGATGAACGCAAAACCCTATCATTGTAGTCCTGTAAAGATCAAGAAGCATATCATAACTGAAAACTCATAAATATGAAGAAGCAAGTTGAAAAAAATTAAAATGGAAAGAGTTTAGCAGGGACTGAACCCATGCTAACTACACAATATAACACATCAAACATAACACAAAATACGACAAAGTACTAAAAACAATCAACCCAAAACATCACAAAAAATAACTCATTTGTGTCAAATAATGGTTAATGTGGTGCTATGTGTCTAGAGGAAAAGAGATGTGCTCCATGATGATGCCATCTAAGCCAAGGTTTCTAAGACATTCCAATCTATGTTCTGGACCATGCCAAATGATTTTTGGGCCAAAAGTGCATAACGTGTCTTATGCTCGTCATTTTTAAAGCGTGGTTTGATGGTAGGAGGTGCATTGTCCCTCCTTGCTCGTTTGGAGGCCATACACTTTGTTGGCATACCTACAAGACACGAGGCAAGTGATTAAACCAATCCCATAAGAAACAAGTCATCATGATAATATAGAATGAAAATTTTCAAGGATTGCTATAGTAACTTCCAAAAAAAAATTGCAAGAGTTTCCTTGGTACATGGAGGATAAAAAATGACAAACATTCATTCCCCAACAAGAAGACCATCCATTCATCAAGAGAAAATGAGGGAAAGAAAAAGAAAGAACCATTTCCAAAGTTAGGGTTTAGAGAGACATACCTTTGATGGTTGATGCAAATGATGGTGAAACACCAAATAAACCTAGCAAAACAAGTGAACAAGAGTAGGAGAGTGATATAGAGCAAGAAGTTTGAAGAAAAATGGCGAAAACATGAGTTAAAAAGGTGAAGAATTGAGTGAGATATGAGAAGAAGAAGAATAATAAGATATATATATATATATATATAGAGAGAGAGAGAGAGAGAGAGAGAGAGAGAAAAGGTGGCCAAAGAGGGCTAATAACAGGTTGTCCGACCCGTTAAGCCCCTCGTGAAGCTCTTAGGGAGCTTTCATGGATCCCTTGATGCCCGTCAAGGGGACCGTGAAGCTTACCCTAGAGCTTCACGGCCTACTTGCTGTGCTGAGAAGCCAAGAAAGCCTCTCGGCCAAGCTTCACGAACTAGAATAGCCAATGAAGCAACCAGTTAAGCACCCAAAAATACTCTCAAACTCACAAAACTTTCATAGAATCATCAACCAAGTGAAATACACTCAAAAACACATCGAATATAGTATGAAATCTCATCAAACATTCACAAATTCCATGAGTAATCATCAAGAAACTTCAACCATGCATGAAATGATAATAATCATCCAACTATGCATGCATGAAATGAGAATGGTTATCAAGTGATCATGAAACTCTAAGCAATGAGGAATGAGCACAAGTAAGAAAAGATTAAACACAAATAAGATGAGCATGAGTGCGAAGCATAACAAAAGAGAGAAAATAAAGAAGCACAACAACTAGACGCACAACAAAACAAAAATGACAACACAAATGGAATAAAAACTTGGGTTGTCTCACAAGAAGCACTTGTTTAATGTCATTAGCTCGACGTATCTTCACTTACCTTCAGAGTGGAACAAATGGAGGGAAGTTACCTCCGGCCTTCTTGGGTGTGTTGCCACACGGGAAGTTCATCAAAACGGCATGAAAAAATTTTTTGAAATTTTTCCTTGATCTTCGAAGTATAACCGGTCTACATCACGGGGTGGCAACATGGTGACATTCATACTTTTATTTAGCCTTTCATTTGCTTTTCTCCTTATTTTCTTCAAGTTTCTTTTTTTTCTTGCCACAAGGCGATGAATTCATCTCCACTTGGTTTAGTTGTTGCATCGGGGGAGGAGTAGAGATCTTTTTCTTGACTTCTTTACTTTCTAACTCCAAATACTGATCCAGTGGGTTTATTGCTAGGAGCTCCTGTACATAATCAGAATTAACCATGTTAGTCTCATCAGTGAAGTAAAGGGGATCATCGTGATCCAAAGTATGTTTCATGGCATTGGGGAGTGTGAAAACAACTTCCTTATCCCCTACTCTCAATGTCATTTTTCCTCCTTTTACATCAATGAAAGCACCTGAGGTGTTAAGGAAGGGTCAACCAAGTATCATTGGGACCTCAACATCATCATATACATCGAGAATCACGAAATCCACCCGGATAATGAGTTTGTCCACTCTCACTAGCACATCCTCTATAACACCCCGAGGTTTCTTTATGGAACGATTAGCCAGCTGCACTGTGATCCTCGTAGGCCTTAGGTCTTCCAACCCCAGCTTCAAGACTAGCTGGTAGGGTATTACATTGATGCTGGCTCTAGAATCTACCAATGCTTTTCTTGTGTTCCCTCACCAATCACACATGGGATGATGAAGCTTCCAGGATCTTTCAATTTCTTTGGGAGCTTCCTTTGAATCATTGCAGAGCAATTTTGGGGTAGTGTAACTATTTCCAATTCCTCAAGTTTCCTCTTGTTGGTGAGAAGGTCTTTCATAAATTTTACATATTTGAGCATTTGGGCCAATGCCTCAACAAGAGGGATATTGATATAGAGTTGTTTGAACACATTGAGGAATTTCTTGAATTGAGCATCCTCTTTATCTTGTTTCAACCTGGCGGGATAAGGGACAGGGGCTTGTAGTCCGGTACTCTAGGTGTTGGTAATTGAGGAATCTCTTCAATTTGCTTTTCCCCCACTTCCTTTAACTACCGATTTAGTTGGCATAGGGTCTTCTTGTATGGCTACCCTATCTTTCTTGGCACTTGATCCCTCGTCGGCCCTTGCCTCTACTTGTTTCCCACTCCTTAGAGTGATGGATTTCAGATGTTCCCTCTGGTTGTTTTCAGTGTCACCCAGAAAGCTACCCAGAGAGCATTCTGAGTTTGCCTTAGCAAGTTGTCCGACTTGATTCTCAAATGATTGGATTAAGGCTTGGACATTATTAACACTACACTAATCTTAGTAAACTGTGTCCCGTGCTGAGCAAGCTGAGCATTGATATTCATAAATTTTACCTTTGTGTTGATCATGAACTTTGCTAGGGCATCTTTAGTGGTGTACTTCTTCTCTTGCTGTGGAGGGGATTGTTGATATTGAGTGACCTAAGGTATGTGGAGGTCTTTGTTGCTGCTGTCCCTGGTGCCATGAAAAATTTGGATGGTTCCTCCACCTCGGATTATATGTATTGCCATAAGTATTTCTTGGGTCTCTCGGTCCTCCACCAACACAGTCCACTGTCTCTATAGATGTCGAAGAAGCAACAAAAATAGAATACTATGTAGTTGCATGGCCGGAACCACATGTTTCACAAGACAAGTGATAAGTGCTTGAGTAGACATATTTTTATATATGTTTTACATGCATTGAGCATCATTTTTACCATGGTTTATGTCTCATATTGTGTATTTGGTGTTCTTTTATGCATATATGTTGTGAATGCTGATAAGTGCTTGTGCGATACGAATGCGAAGCATTCATTCCTTATGTTGAGCATTACTTTTCTCGGGTTTTTACACTAATATGTGTGTTTTTATGTTACTTTTATGCAGGTAGGGCTGTGAGGCCGAGTATGAAGGAAATAGGCCAATGTGGATCACAATGCACCGATTTTGGAGGAAATCTTGCTAAGGTTCAAACGCGAAGACATAGGTCGATGTGAGATGCTAGAATGTGTGCCAACCTCCTCGTATTCGAGTTGGCACATCCATTTGGAGGGGCACACAGGTAGTCACACTCGAGCATTCCGACTTATGCACATAGAACAAGAGTTTCACCAACGTGTACACCATTGAAGAAGCAAGTGATCCACGACGTGAACGTGTGCCCGTTTGTGTTACCCCGAGGAAAGTATGGAATTGGGGAAGCTATTCGGGTCGAAATCATCGTAGCGAGCACTCGCGACAACATTGATAGTATGTACTCGTAGCGAAAGACTTTTTCACAGCCGGCCGAGAAACTAGAGAAGCAGAGAATCCACACGGGCGTGTGGAAATTATCCACGAGCGTATGGAAATTATCCATGCCCATGTGGAAATTCCGCACGGGCGCGTGGAGCATCCACGCCCGTGTAGTTTCCCCGATTCAGACGCTATTTAAAAGCCGATTCAGCCCCGATTTTTGGTATTCTTTTTCTCCATCTTTTTCCCCAACTTGAGAGAGGGCTTCGCTAGGGGTTTTGAGGGGTATTGGCTAGGTTTTTTTGGAGAGGTTCTACGGCTCCGACATCGCGCGTCATTTGGAAGAAGGTTATTGGGAGAGCTTTCGTCGGCACCGATCCGGTGAGGTGTATCCTAGGCCGGACAAAGGATCCCTTGCGACGAGTAGAGGACTCTCCACAAGACCATCGACACGACCATCGAGGGGTTTCTTTTATGGATTCATTGCTTTTTACATTCTATTTTCTTTTGATTGTAATTAGCTCCATGGAGAGCTAAACCCCTAGTGGGTACTCGGGTATTGTGAACCCTAGGATGTATTTGTTTCTTTGAACCTCTTTATTATGCTTTCAATAAATTGATGTTTATTGTGAGTTCCAACCTTGAATGCTTCATTGTATGAATATTTCCCCTAGAGTGACACTAGGGTTGAGAGTTCTTGTTGGTAACCTTGCGAGTGAGTGACACACCACAAGCGTTAGACAAAGCTAGGTTGGAGAGGGTTGAGAGGATGAGTCGAGAGGTATATTAGCGTCCCCTTTCCCCTCCGGTGTGATAGATTCTACCTCCGCTCCTCGAGTTCTTTGCGGCCATAATAGAGTGAGTGGTCTAAGGGATGAACTTCCGCTGGGGCTTAGTTGCGCGTGCAACGGAGTGAAGCGTTGAGGTGATCTTAGTATCTAAGGCTCAATTATGGTTAGGGACCTTTCACCTGGACCAAAGGGTTAGGTCTATAATTAGGAAGAGATTTATCACTTGGAATCCCTAGAGCTCATTGCAACTCTATGCGAGTGCGAGGTGTTGAGATTGTTCGATTTCTCCTCCGGGACATGTATAGAGTTAGGTATAGTTGACCTTAGATATGAGACTATGTAATTAAGGATTTCCACGACTCACCATTGCATTGATTAGGAGGCATAATAGAGGGTTCTTGCACTTGAAACAATTATCCTAGGCAGAGCATTGTCAGGGTACCCCATCTCTATTGATTGCCTTACCCTTCTTCTTTACTTTTGCTCTCTTTCTTGTTGCTTTTATTGTTGAGAATTGAATCATTTTCACACTCCTTATCATTGATCTTTCACATAACTAAGAATCTAATTAAGAATTTTTTTCCCTACTCCCTGTGGATTCGATACCCGCTCACCCGGGATTATTACTTCGACAAACTCGTGCACTTGCGGGATATACGCAATGGGACAATTAACGCACTCCCCTGTGGTTGCACAGAATGCCAAGGGTCGTGAGTTTTCTTTAAAAGAAGAACAGTTTCTCTCCCCCTTCACAACTTCTATTCGTCTGAAACCACTTTCACATCACTCTCCGGTTCCATAGCGCCAATTTGGGAGAATTTTAGCGAGGTTTTCCGGCCGATTCTTCACTTTTTCTTCCCATCTCGTCGGTAAGCCCTATTACTCATAAGTTTTGCCAATTCAATGTTTCCATCGATTAATATGGTTGTAAATGGTTCGTTTCTTCAATTAGAACGATGATTTATGTCTAGAACGAAGTTTGAAGCATTTTTGAGTTGTATTTTTGGATTTTTGAAGCGTGGCCGTGCGGTTCTCATGCCCCGTGGATCCACACGGGCATGCGGAAATTCCACACGACCTTGTGGATTTCTGCAGCATTGGTTTATCAACTTGTTTAATCCATTTCGTTAAAATCTTGCAGATTATGGCACCTAGGTCAAAGAAGCAATATGATAAGAGACCACGTGAGTCATCTCCTGAGCCCGAGGGCATGCGGTTTGCAATTCCAGAGTATCAGGTTCCCTATGAGCGCCTGTCGAGGCTCCGTTTTGGGCAAACTCGATTTTTAGACACGACTATATTGCGAGATCTGCAGCAGGGAAATGAGTTTGCTAATGAGATCGAGGATCTCATTTCAGAAGGTGGTTGGTGGCAGTTACTGATGATTAGAGAGCCAGCCATCTGAGAGTTTGCACTAGAGGTGCTTTCATCATTCGAGTTCGATAGATCGTATGGGAGCTTCAACAGTGTGGACACCATTCAGTTCAGAGTATTTGGACACCACCATAGCTTGAGCATCACGCAGTTTTCAGTACTACTTGGCTTGTACAAGGAGGCATTCATAGATACTGAGAGAGTACGCGATGCTATCGGTCGATTACCACGGAACCTTGACCCCTGGAGAGCTTACAGAGTGTTATGTGGTCAAGGTCAGTACGAGCCAGGGGTGTCCAAGGCCACGTGCCTTTCTCGACCTGCATACAGATACTTGCACGCCATTATGAGTAGGTCGATAAATGGCCGTGGTGATAGTACTGGTGTCCTGAGCCGTCAGGAGCTACTGTACTTGTACTTGATGGTACAGTGTATACCGATTCATTTAGGGCACATCCTGGCAGAGTACATCAGACATCAGGGACACTATGCTAGACTGGGAGCGATCTTCTCGGGCCCCTACATTATGAGATTAGTGTTAGGCATGGGTCTCTTGGATTCGATTCGCGGGCCTGAGAAGACCAGTGTACCTGCTCCCCTGAGTCTAGAGAAGATGCGGATGATGGGCATGGTCCGCAGGGTTTGGACAGGGATTTTTGCTTTAGTACTACCAGCTTCAGTGATAGTCGAGGATGAGGGTGATGAAGCAGGAGCATCTCAGCCCGCTCCCGAGCCTCAGCCAGCAATGATGGAGACCGAGGCACCTCCAGTGGCAGAGGAGCCACCCCCAGTGCGTATGTTTTCACCATCTCGAGCCAATGATCGCTTTGAGAGGCTCGAGAATGCTATAGGAGTGGTCCGAGCTGAGGTTGCCGAGATTAGAGCTACGCAGGCTACTCAGTACACAGAGTTCATGGCGCATTTCGACGTGTTACAGCAGATTTTAGAGCGAGACGTCGCCTCATCATTTGTATTGCGGCCGAGGACTCCTCCGATCCCCTCAGTTCCTCTAGCACCTCCATCCTCTACCGTGGCACAGGTAGACCCACTATGTGCTTCACCAGCAGCTACAGCAGCACTGGCGCCTGAGAGCGACACTGACACTTGATTTTCCCTTTCTTTACTTTCTTGCATTTTATTTTTGTTTTTCTTGTTCTTAGACTTGTTTACTCAGAAAGGATTCTCCTTCTGAGTTTATTTTCATTTTGCATCATCGAGTTGTATTCATTGCTTCATCTTTTATATACACTCGATTTATTTTGTCTTTATTGAGCTTCACTGAACCCCCTCGTGTATGCATGCAGATGGTCTTGTCTTCTTGGGAATTGAGACTTAGTCATGGGCACGGCCAAGGTACTGAGCTACTTAGCCGTGTGAGCTTCACAACCCGTTGGAACACTACTCCCAATGAACTAGCTTCATCAAATGCCACACTAGTAGTCAGGGGAGTATTGTTTTGATTGCTTCTCCCACATTTGCTTTTGAATGATTTATATTTTGAGTGAGCTTGCATGTGTACATTGGGGACAATGTACAACTTAAGTGTGGGGGGGGGAGTTTCATAGTGCACACATCTTTTCTATTGTTCTTGATTGATATATGCTCACATAGCCAATGGCGGTTCACCTTAGTTGCAATGATTGTATTCTTGAGTTTAGCAGAATTTCTAACATTGAATGTTTTCATGCTCTAGTTCTTGCTTGAATTTCTAGGAATTTTTTGCCTGATTTATACTTAGTGCACTACTCACTCTTTGAACTCTATTGGAAACTCATGTTCGATGTTAAAGGGACTAGTTAGGTTTATTTTCTTGTGCTAAATTCTTAAAAAAAATGAAAAGAAAGAACAAAATAGTTTTATTATTTATTTGTGCTTGTTGGGTGGAAAGAGCTACCACCTATGTAGTATGAAGCTACTCTCATAAGTCGGATACTAGCTATGCCCTAATGAGAGAAAGAGCTATCTCATAGGATGAGTGAAAGCTACCACTCCGGTATAAAGAGCTACCACCTCGAAAGTGTAAAAGCCATCTTAGCGGCCGCTTTGGAAAGGGCTACCTTAGAGGATGTGTGAAGCTACTACCATCTTTGAAATTGTTGTCACTTTTGTAGATAAATAAGTCCCTTGTACTTAGAACTTTTGAGGAGTATACCTTGGGTTGTTTTTGAGTGAGTTCACACAATTTCGGGTTTTGTTTCCTTTTTATTCAAGTTTTTAGCTAGAGCATTGATTTTTCGTATTTAGTGTTGAAATTTCCCTTACTTGTAGAATGCTCTCTTTGTATACTTTGGTGAACCTAAGGCCAAGCACTTCCAATATCTTCTTCATTGATGCACATAACGTTTTTAATTTTTGCTTGACGACAAGCAAAAGCTTAAGTGTGGGGGAGTTTGATAAGTGCTTGTGCGATACGAATGCGAAGAGTTCATTCCTTATGTTGAGCATTACTTTTCTCGGGTTTTTACACTAATATGTGTGTTTTTATGTTACTTTTATGTAGGTAGGGCTGTGAGGCCGAGTATGAAGGAAATAGGCCAATGTGGATCACAATGCACCGATTTTGGAGGAAATCTTGCTAAGGTTCAAACGCGAAGACATAGGTCGATGTGAGATGCTAGAATGTGTGCCAACCTCCTCGTATTCGAGTTGGCACATCCATTTGGAGGGGCACAGAGGCAGTCACACTCGAGCATTCCGACTTATGCACATAGAACAAGAGTTTCACCAACGTGTACACCATTGAAGAAGCAAGTGATCCACGACGTGAACGTGTGCCCGTTTGTGTTACCCCGATGAAAGTATGGAATTGGGAAGCTATTCAGGTCGAATACTGTAGCAGAGCACTGCAGCAACATTATAGTATGTACTGTAGCAGCACTGTTCACAGCCGGCCGAGAAACCAGAGAAACAGAGAATCCACACGGGCGTGTGGAAATTATCCACGCCCATGTGGAAATTCCGCACGGGCGCGTGGAGCATCCACGCCCGTGTAGTCGCCCGATTCCAGCCCTATTTAAAGCCGATTCAGCCCCGATTTTGGTATTCTTTTCTCCATCTTTTCCCCAACTTGAGGGAGGGCTTCGGCTAGGGGTTTTCGAGGGGTATTGGCTGAGGTTTTTGGAGAGGTTCTACGGCTCCGACATCGCGTCGTTTGGAAGAAGGTTATTGGGAGAGCTTTCGTCGGCACCGATCCGGGCGAGGTGTATCCTAGGCCGGACAAAAGGATCCCTTGCGACGAGTAGAGGACTCTCCACAAGACCATCGACACTGACCATCGAGGGGGTTTCTTTATGGATTCATTGCTTTTTACATTCTATTTCTTTGATTGTAATTAGCTCCATGGAGAGCTAAACCCCTAGTGGGTACTCGGGTATTGTGAACCCTAGGATGTATTTGTTTCTTTGAACCTCTTTATTATGCTTTCAATAAATTGATGTTTATTGTGAGTTCCAACCTTGAATGCTTCATTGTATGAATATTTCCCGTAGAGTGACACTAGGGTTGAGAGTTCTTGTTGGTAACCTTGCGAGTGAGTGACACACCACAAGCGTTAGACAAAAGCTAGGTTGGAGAGGGTTGAGAGGGATGAGTCGAGAGGTACATTAGCGTCCCCTTTCCCCTCCGGTGTGATAGATTCTACCTCCGCTCCTCGAGTTCTTTGCGGCCATAATAGAGTGAGTGGTCTAAGGGATGAACTTCGGCTGGGGGGCTTAGTTGCGCGTGCAACGGAGTGAAGCGTTAAGGTGATCTTAGTATCTAGGGCTCAATTGTGGTTAGGGACCTTTCACCTGGACCAAAGAGTTAGGTCTATAATTAGGAAGAGATTTATCACTTGGAATCCCTAGAGCTCATTGCAACTCTATGCGAGTGCGAGGTGTTGAGATTGTTCGATTTCTCCTCCGGGACATGTATAGAGTTAGGTATAGTTGACCTTAGATATGAGACTATGTAATTAAGGATTTCCACGACTCACCATTGCATTGATTAGGAGGCATAATAGAGGGTTCTTGCACTTGAAACAATTATCCTAGGCGGAGCATTGTCCGGGTACCCCATCTCTATCGATTGCCTCACCCTTCTTCTTTACTTTTGCTCTCTTTCTTGTTGCTTTTATTGTTGAGAATTGAATCATTTTCACACTCCTTATCATTGATCTTTCACATAGCTAAGAATCGAATTAAGTATTTTTTTCCCCACTCCCTGTGGATTCGACACCCGCTCACCCGGGATTATTACTTCGACAAACCCGTGCACTTGCGGGATATACGTAAGGGGACCTTGTCAAATGCCTTGAAGTGTAAAAAGGAAGCAAAGATGGGCTATAGAGACATAATGTTGGGAGTTCTTGTTCAATTCAAGGACCAAGACACGAGAGGAGTTCATAAACGTGGAGATGTGTGCCAACTTTCAAGAAGATTCAAGTCAATTCACTAGTTGGAAGGGCATAAAGGCAGCCACATCTTCATGTTCCTTCTCTTTGTGAAGATTACAAGACCTCTCAAAGATACGTCGATGAAGAAAAGTTTTATAGCCTACCACATGGATGTGTGCCCGGACATATGGCCTCAAGAGAAGAGTGTTCAGATCAAGTTTTGGGAAAAGTACTGTAGCAATAGCAATGCAACAAAATTACTGTTCACGCGCCCGTGACAAGTACCCCTTGCTTATATCCCGCAAGTGCACGGGTTTGTCGAAGTAATAATATCTTGTGAGCGGGGTCGAATCCACAGGGAGTAGGGAATGAAAATACTTAATTTGGTTCTTAGCTATGTGGAAGATCAATAATGATTGGTGTGAAATTGATTCAATTCTCAATAATAAAAGAAACAAGTGAGAGAGCAAGAATAAAGAAAAGGGTAAGGCAATCGATAAAGATGGGGTACTCGGATGATCCTTCACCTTGGAAAATCGTTTCAAGTGCAAGAACTCTCTATTATGCTTCCTAATCGATGCAATGGTGAGTCGTGGAAATCCTTACATACATAGTCCCAAATCTAAGGTCAACTATGCCTAACTCTATTCATGCCCCGGAGGAGAGATTAAGTAACCTCTCAACCTTGTACTCGAATAAAGTTGCAATGGGCTCTAGGGATTCCAAGTGATAAATCGCTTCCTAATTATAGACCTAACCCTTTGGTCCAGGTGGAAGGTCCCTAGCCACAATTAATCCCTAGATACTAAGATCCCCTCAATGCTTCACTCCATTGCACGCGCAACTAGGCCCCAGCGGAGATTCATCCCTTAGACCATTCACTCTATTATGGCCGCAAAGAACTCAAGGAACGGAGGTAGAATCTATCATGTCGGAGGGGAAAGGGGACGCTCCTGTACCTCTCGACTCACCCTCTCAACCCTCTCCAACCTAGCTTTGTCTAACGCTCGTGGTGTGTCACTCACTCACAAGGTTACCAACAAGAACTCTCAACCCTAGTGTCACTCTATGGGAAATGTTCATACAATCAAGCATTCAAGGTTGGAACTCACAATAAACATCAATTTATTGAAAGCATAATAAAGAAGTTCGAAACGAGTACATCCTAGGGTTCACAATCACCCAAGTACCCACTAGGGGTTTAGCTCTCCATGGAGCTAAGTACAATCAAAGAAATTGAATGTAAAAGCAATGAATCCATAAAGAAACCCTCGATGGTCGTGTCGATGGTCTTGTGGAAAGTCCTCTACTCGTCGTCCATGGATTCCTTCGTCCGGTATAGGATACGCCTCGATCGAAGCTCCCCTACCAACCTTCTTCCTAATGGAATCACGATGTCGGAGCCATAGAACTTCTCCAAAAACCTTGCCCAAGCCCAAACCCCTCTAAGTTGGGAAAAAAAGATGGAGAAAAGAATCTTTGAAATCGTGGCTGAAATCGGCTTTTAAATAGAGCTGGAATCGGTGACTGCAGCTGGCATGTATGATGTCACACACACTGTGGAATTTCCACACGGCGTGGATAATTTCCACACGCCCGTGTGGATTCTCTCGTTTCTCGATTTCTCGGCCGGGCTGCTACGAGTACTTTGGTACAATACTCGCCTGAAATCATGCCGATTTCCATACTTTTCATTGGGGTAACACAAAGCGGGCATACGCTTTACGTCGTGAATCACTTGCTTCTTCAATGATGTACACGTTTGTGGATCTCTTGTTCTTATATGCATAAATCAGAATGCTCGAGTGTGACTTCCTTTGTGCCCCTCCAAATGAATGTGCTCACTGGAATACGAGGAGGTTGGCACGCACTCTAGCATCTTACACCTGACCTATGTCTTCGCGTTTGAAACTTAGCAAGATCTCCTCCAAAATAGGTGCATTATGATCCACGTTGGCCTATTTCCTTCATACTCGGCCTCACAACCCTACCTGCATAAAAGTAACATAAAAACACACATATTAATGTAAAAACCTGAGAAAAGTAATGCTCAACATAAGGAATGAACGCTTCGCATTCATATCGCACAAGCACTTATCAGCCCGCGTGAAAATTCCTGCATCCCACGTGGCCACGTGGAAAATCCACACGGGCGTGGGGGCACGTGACAGACGCGGTCTAAGGCCTATAAATAGTCGTTTTGCCCTATTCTTTCTCATCTTTTGTGCGGCTCTTGAGGGGTGAGACGGCTAGGGTTTGGAGAGGAGGTCTTTGTGGCTTTGGAGGTGCTTCATTACCAACTTTGATCGATTCTTCCTCTGTCATAGCATCAAGGAAGCCACCGGTGAACCTAGCTTCGGATTGGGTCCTTCAAGACGTCGAAGCTCTCCATCAAGGCCATCAATTCATATATAAGGGGGTTTATTTCTATGGTTTTAATGTACTTTCATTCATTGATGGTGTGTTTTGTATGTTGCTCCATGGAGAGCTAAAACCCTAGAGGGTATTTGGGCTTGTGAACCCTAGGATTCTCATCTTTCGTGGATTTGCTTAGTGTTTCTATTTAATCCGAGTTTGATTAAGTTTTAATCTTGATTGTCTAATGCTTGCTTGCCTTATTGATCTTTTGGTTATTTGGTTTGCATGATTTGTTACCTTGGTGAGAGAGAAGTCTCCATTAGGGTTAGAACCTCAAGATTGAAGAGGGTTGAGAGGGTGAGTCATGAGATAGAGAGCATCCCATTTCCCCTCCGATTGGTGTATTCTATCTCCGTTCCCTAAGCTCTATGCAACCATATTTGGTGTGAGGCGTGAGATTGAGAGATTTCTCCGCCGAGACCTTGTAGGGGGTTAGGATCCTTCGCCGGGAATTAGGGTTGGATCAATCTTTAGGAATCGGATACACCTCTTGGAATCCCTAGAGTGCTTTGCGGTCATATGTTGTGTGAGGTTTGATATTGAGTGATTTCTCCACCGGGACCTCGTAGGGGACTAGTATTGGTGATTGGTGATCGAGAGGCCGGATCCAATTATATTTGGATATCCATGACTTAACTTACTCTTCATAGAAACACTTTGCTTATCCGGTACCTAATACCTGAATCCTAGGGAGAGCATTGCCCGAATACCCCACTTTTACTGATTGAGATCTCCATCCATTTCACCCTTGCATATTCTTCTCCGGTATTCATTTCTTCACACATTAGATCACCACACCTTTCCATTTATCATTAGGCTAGAAAGCAGAGAAGAAGTTAGTACTAGTAGCCCTGTTTCCTGTGGATTCGACTACCCACTCACCAGGGTAATTATTACTTCGACACCCGTGCACTTGAGGTTTACACGCATATTCGGACGCGTGTCAACAAGACTTCCTTTGAATTTGAGCTTAAACCCATCATAAACTGATCAAACCTCTTAGTCAATGCCTTAATATTTGTGACCAGTGCAGTGTTATCATTCATTTCATAAATGCCTGCAGCTCTTTGTGGTTTCTGCCTTGTACTCCAATAACATTCATTGTTTGCCATGTCTTCAATCAATTTCTTGGCATCTTTGGGATATTTACAGCTCAAGGAACCCCTTGCCGCAGCATCAATGAGTTGTCAAGTTTGGTAATTCAAACCATTGCATAGCATTTGTACTCTCATCCAAGAAGAGAAACCATGGTGCGGGGCATTTCTTTAAAAGGTTTTTGAACCTTTCATGGGCCTCAAATAGTGTTTTTGAATCACTTTGCCTAAAAGCATAAATTTCTTGTCTCAATTTGGCTGCCTTGCTTGGCGCAAAATACCTAGCAAAGAACTTCTCCACCACACCATTTCTTTCCACGTAGTGATAGATCCGAGGACTAAGGAAATGAGCCATCTATACACTGCTCCTCTCAAACTGAATGGGAATAATCTCAATTTGATGGCATCATCTGAGACTGAGTTGATCTTGAAGATGGAGCAAATCTAGAGGAAGCTGGATAAATGAGCATGGGGGTATTCATTAGCTAACCCATCAAATTATATTGAATTCTGAATCATCCCAATTGTGTTTGATTTAATTTTAAAGTTTTTTGTTGGTACTGTCGGGGCTTGCACACTGAAATTCCTTGCTAGTAAACTGTGGACTCTCATAATCTAATAGTGTCCTTCTTTGCTCAGCCATCTAATAATGACTTGTTGTCTTGAACTCTCTACTCCTTCCCTTAACCTTTAACGCAAGGTCCTCTCAATCTCGTTGTCGGTCTCTACCAAGTTTGCTTGACTTGAATGTATCATAATATAGGTACCTTGTACAATATTTAAAACCAACAATTAAGATATGAAAATGGAGCAAGGAAAAGGAAATGAAAGTAAAGAAATAAAGATATATGTACAACAAAAACAAACAAAAACAAAAGAAGCAAATAAAAGAAACAGTGGCAAAATCAACAAGTTCCAAGTTTTCGAAGTATTCCTCGTGAGTCCTTGGCAATGGTGCCAAAAAATTGATTGATCCACAAAGTGCACGAGTCATCACGTAATAACCCCTCGCGCAAGCACAAGAGGATCGTATTCCTTGGGCCCCAAGATCTACTATTACTTCTCCCTAGACGACACTATATAGTCTACCCAATATAAGTTTAAAAGAAACTAAGAAAACTAACAAAAGGCAAAATTATAAACATTTGGACTAAGGTACACCACATAAACACATTAAGGAAGCAATTAACAATGAAAGAGCGAGGATCCCCTAGGGACTACTAAAGCTAAAAAGATGCTAGAATTACCCAAGCAATGGTAGTTTTGGGCCAAGAGGCATCCAAAAGTAGGTTACCCTAATGGTCACGGCAATTAACC
This sequence comes from Dioscorea cayenensis subsp. rotundata, assembly GCF_009730915.1. Classification (NCBI taxonomy): domain Eukaryota; kingdom Viridiplantae; phylum Streptophyta; class Magnoliopsida; order Dioscoreales; family Dioscoreaceae; genus Dioscorea; species Dioscorea cayenensis. The sequence goes on along the minus strand of NC_052477.1, from coordinate 10,615,059 downwards.
CCTATTCCTATTGATAAGTGCTTGTGTATTAGAAATACGAAGTATTCTTTTCTTACGATGAGCATTACTTTTATCAGGTTTTAGCACTAATACATGTGTATTTGTGTTCTTTTGCGCATGTAGGGTTGTGAAGCTATGTTTTGAGAGAAGAAGCCAAAAGTAGATCGTAAATG
>NC_052477.1:10495202-10613886 GCF_009730915.1 Dioscorea cayenensis subsp. rotundata | reverse complement strand
CTTCCGATTGAGTGTATTCTATCTCCGTTCCCCTAAGCTCTATGCAACCATATTTGGTGTGAGGCGTGAGATTGAGAGATTTCTCCACGGGACCTTGTAGGGGGTTAGGATCCTTCGCTGGGAATTAGGGTTGGATCGATCTTTAGGAATCGAGATACAACTCTTGGAATCCCTAGAGTGCTTTGGATCACTATGTGGTGTGAGGTGTTGAGATTGAGCGATTTCTCCACGGGACCTCGTGAGGGGACTAGTATCGGTGATCGGGAGACCGGATCCGATTATATTTGGATTTTCACGACTTAACACTCATCATAGAAACACTTTGCTTATTCGGCACCTAATACTGAATCTAGAGGCGAGCGCTGCCGAATACCCCACTTTCTTGATTGAGATCTCCATCCATTTAACCCTTGCATATACGTCTCCGGTATTCATTTCTTCGCATGATTAGATCACCCACCTTTCCATTTTATCATTAGGTTAGAAAGCGGAGAAGAAGTTAGTACTAGTAGTCCATTCCTGTGGATTTGACTACTGCCCGGCCGTGGTAATTATTACTTTGACACCCGTGCACTTACGGTTTGCGCATATCACGGACGTGTCAATCGCTTTTAATGAAAATGCTCATTCTGCGCTCGTGCAGGAAATTCCGCAGCGCGCGCGTGGAAATTCTTGACTGCGCGAGTGCGTGGAAAATCCACGCAGGGCGGCGTGAGGGGCATGTGACAGATGCGATCTAAGGCCCTATAAAGCAGTCGCTTTGCCTATTCTTTCTCATCTTTTTGTGCGGCTCTTGAGGGGTGAGACGGCTGGGGTTTGAGAGAAGGTCTTTGCAGCTTTGGAGGCGCTTCGTCACCAACTTTCGATCGATTCCTCCTCCTCATCATAGCATCAAGGAAGCCACCGGTGAACCTAGCTCTGGAGTGGGTCCTTCAAGGCGTCAAGCTCTCCATCAAGGCCATCAGTTCATATATAAGGGGGTTTATTTCTATGGTTTTAATGTACTTTTCATTCATTGATGGTGTGTTTTGTATGTTGCTCCATGGAGAGCTAAAACCCTAGAGGGTATTTGGGCTTGTGAACACTAGGATTCTCATCTTTTGTGGATTTGCTTAGTGTTTCTATTTAATCCGAGTTTGATTAAGTTTTAATCTTGTATTCTCATTGCTTGATTGTTTAATTAATCCTTGTGGTTGATTGGATTTGCATGATTTGTTACTTTGATGTGAGAGAGGTCTGCATTAGAGTTAGAAAGCATAAACCCTGCTTCAATACCCTTCCTGACAGATAATTCACAAAATTTGTGAACCATGGAGTATCTTTTGGTTCTGATTTCTGTACCGCATACAGATGCTCTTCAGGGAAGAAATCATTATTTTCCATGCTTGTCGGCTCTTGCCCCTCACAATCTTCTAATCTCGACAGATGATCTACAACCACATTCTCTGTCCCCTTTTTATCTCTTATTTCCATATCAAATTCTTCCAACAACAATATCAACTGAATCAATCTCTGCTTCGCATCTGCCTTGTTCATGAGATAACGGAGTGCAGAATGATCTGTGAGCACTGTGACATTAGATAGGATGAGATATGGTCTGAATTTATCAAGAGCAAACACTACTGCTGATAATTCCTTTTCAGTAGTAGTGTAATTCTCTTGTGCACTTGTGAGAGTCTTGCTAGCATAATAGATCGGTTGAAATTGCTTATTTCTCCTCTTACCCAAGACCGCTCCTACTGCATAATCACTAGCATCACACATTACTTCGAACGGCTCATTTCACTTCAGTGTTGTCAGGATTGGTGATTGCACTAACTTTTCTTTCAGCACATTAAATGCATTCAGACAGTCATTTCCGAAATAAAAAGGGGTGTCCTTCTCAAGAGTTTCAGTCAGCGGTTGAGAGATTTCAAAAGTCCTTAATGAACCTTCCTAGTACTCGCATGACCCAAGAAACTGCAGATTCCTTTCACATTCGTAGGTGGATGAAGCTTTTAAATTACCCTCAATCTTTGCCTTATCCGACTCCATACACCGCTAGGGAAATCTTATGTCCAAGGACAATGCCTTCTTGCACCATAAAGTAACACTTCTCCCAGATTGAGGATGAGATCTGTCTCTTCACATGTCACGCTAATACTCTTTCCAAATTATTTAAGCAAGCATCAAAAGAGTCCTGAACACCTGAAAAATCATCCATGAAAAACTTCCATAATATCTTCGAGAAAGTCATCAAAATGGCGGTCATGCAAATACTGAATGTTGCGAGGTGTTACATAACCCGAAAGGCATTCTTTTATAAGCAAAAGTGCCATAAGGGCAAGTAAATGTGGTTTTCTCCTGATCTTCTGGGGCTATTGGGATTGAAAAAATCCTGACATGCCATCAATAAAGTAGTAGAAATGAAGCCCCGCTAGTCGTTCCAACATTTGGTCAATAAATCGCAAAGGAAAATGATCTTTCCGAGTGACGCCATTCAGTCTTCTATAGTTGGGATTAACTCATTCTTTTCATTCTTTACTAATGTCATTCCTGCTTTTTTCGGGACAACTTGGGTCGGGCTCACCCACTTGCTTGCTTTGGATATGGGGTTGATGATTCCCCGCATCCAAAGTTTTATTACCTCCGCTTTGACAACCCTCCCTTCATATTCGGGTTCTATCTTCACGAGGTTGGGTCACGCATTTGTCAGTCATCCTCCATTAGGATCTTATGAGTGTAGAATGATGGGTTTATACCTCTTTATGTCGGCGATCTTCCATGCAATAGCTGATTTGTGCTTTTTCAACATGCTAATAAAGTTTTATCCTTTACGCCTCCGCGATGCTAGTTAAGCTACAACCGGGTGGAGTTTAGAGTCCTCCATTAAGAATGCATATTCCAAAATCACGGAAGAGTTTTTAAGCTCAAGTTCGGTGGTTCAACAACCGATGGGTGCAAGCCGCTCCTCAATCTATCCATCTCCTCAAAATCATTTCCCTCATGTTCATAGTTTATTCTCCTCTTCTTCCACCGCTACCTATTTCTTTTTACACTCGCATGTATATCAAGCGTGTCCATTCCACATATTTCTGCTTTTGAAATAGCAACTCCCACTAAAAAGAGTTCTTGCTTTTGATCTTCATAGGAAGAATCAAACTGAGCAAGGATTCTTTCGACACTTTCCTCCAACTGATCACTCATTGACACTGACGTGGATCTCTCAAACTGCTTTATCAAATTATCTAATTCATAATTTTCCCTTGAATCCTGGCGTTGTACTCTTCAACTGATTCTTCTACTAGCTGTTGAGTTGTATACTGCTCATGATGAGAATAACACAGTATGTCATGCAATGCAACTATTTGAACTTTCTGCTCCACGTTTTCAACTATTCTCATGATAGTGTCAAATGACTCAAACATATTAATCATTTTCTGCAATAAAAAAGAAATAAGGAAAAGTCAAAAAAAAAAAAATGATAGAATAAGAAGATATGAAATAGAATGTATGGTGAAATAGCAAAGAAAACAAAGTGCAAAGTATCTCTAAACGCCTATTCCGGCAACAGCGCCAAAATCTTGACAAGGTCCCCTTGCGTATATCCCGCAAGTGCACGGGTTTGTCGAAGTAATAATCCCGGATGAGTGGGTATCGAATCCATAAGGAATAGGGAATAAAAACACTTAATCTGCTTCTTAGCTATGTGAAGATCAGTAGTGATAAGTGTGACAATGATTCAATTCTCAAAAGTAAAAACAACAAGTAAGATAGTAAGAATAAAGAGGAAGGTAAGGCAATCGATAAAGATGGGGTACTCGGATAATGCTCTGCCTAGGATAATCGTTTCAAGTGCAAGAACCCTCTATTATGCTTCAAAATCAATGCAATGGTGAGTCGTGGAAATCCTTAAATACATAGTCCCAAATCTTAGGTCAACTATGCCTAACTCTATACATGTCCCGGAGTAGAGATTAAATAACCTCTCAACCTCACACTCGAATTGAGTTGCAATGAGCTCTAGGGATTCCAAGTGATAAATCTCTTCCTAATTATAGACCTAAACCTTTGGTCTTGGTGGAAGGTCCCTAACCACAATTAAGCCCTAGATACTAAGATCACCTCAATGCTTCACTCCGCTGCACGCGCAACTAAGCCCCAGCGGAGGGTCATCCCTTAGACCATTCACTCTATTATGGCCGCAAAGAACATAAGAAACGGAGGTAGAATCTATCATGTCAGAGAGGAAAGAGGACGCTCCTGTACCTCTCAACTCACCCTCTCAACCCTCTCCAACCTAGCTTTGCCTAACGCTCGTGGTGTGTCACTCACTCACAAGGTTACCAACAAGAACTCTCAACCCTTGTGTCACTCTAGGGGAAATGTTCATACAATCAAGCATTCAAGGTTGGAACTCACAATAAACATCAATTAATTGAAAGCATAATAAAGAGATTCAATGAAACAAATACATCCTAGGGTTCACAAATACCCAAGTACCCACTAGGTGTTTAGCTCTCCATGGAGCTAAGTACAATCAAAGAGATAGAATGTAAAAAGCAATGAATCAGAGAGAAACCCCTCGATAGTCGTGTCGATGGTCTTGCGGAAAGTCCTCTACCCGTCGTCCAAAGATTCCTTTGTCCGGTATAGGATACGCCTCGACGGAAGCTCCCCTACCAACCTTTTTCCTAAGGAATGACGAAGTGATGCAATGGTACAGTACTTTCGCTACATTGTTCCGCTACAGTACCTGGCCTAAAATATTTCTCGAGTCCATACTTTCTTCGAGGTGACGCAAACGGGCACACGTTCACATCGTGGATCGCTTTGCTTTTTAATGACGGAAGGTTGGTGGAGATCTTGTCTCTATGTGTATAAGGTCGGAATGCTTGAGTGTGACTGCCCTTGCACCCCTCAAATGGTTGTGCTAACTCAAATACGAGGAGGTTGGCACACACCCTAGCATCTCGCGACCGACCCATGTGTTCGCTGTTGAACCTTAGCAAGATTTCCTCCAAAAATCGGTGCATTATGATCCACATTGGCTTCTTTCCTTCATACTGGCCTCACAACCCTACCTCCGTATCAAAGTAACATAAAAAGCACACATGTTAGTGTAAAACCCGTGAAAAGTAATGCTCAACATAAGGAAAGAATGCTTTGTATTCATATCACACAAGCACTTATCAGTCATCCTGGTCTCAAAACCTGAAACTCGATTCTCCATGTTTGGGGGCTTATTGTTGTTGAAAACCCAGGTGGTGCGGTGGCCTTTGTTGCCCTTTGGTTGTTCCATGAGAAATTAGAGTGGTTCCTCCAACCTCGAATTGTAGGTATTGCTATAAGTATTGCCTTGGTTTCTCATTGCATTACCCACATAATCAACTTGCTTAACAAAGGGTGCACCACTAATGGCTATCGAGAAATCAGAGGGGGCATGTCCTCCACCACATCTGGTACAAATAATCACGACCATCACTCTATTAGAAGTCAGAAGGTCTAACTTCTACTCAATGATTCCACTTTTGGGCACCAAAGAAGTGACGCATCTATTTCATGGAGTCCGATACACTTTCTTTTCCAATATTCCACCCGATAACTATTCATGGCCATGTTGATAAGTGCTTGTGCGATATAAATGTGAAGCGTTCATTCCTTATGTTGAGCATTACTTTTCGTAGTTTTTTACATTAATATGTGTGTTTTTATGTTATTTTTACGCAGGTAGGGTTGTGAGGCCGAGTATGAAGGAAATGGGCCAATGTGGATCATAATGCACCTATTTTAGAGGAGATCTTGCTAAGGTTCAAACGCAAGACATAGGTCGGTGTGAGATGCTAGATGTGTGCCAACCTCCGCGATTCGAGTGAGCACACTCTATGTGGAGGGCCACAAAGGCGATCCACATCTGAGCATTCCGACCTATGCATATAAGAACAAGAGCTTCGACAACATGTACATCATTGAAGAAGCAAGTGATTCACGACATGAACGCAGCCCGTCACACGCTACTCGATGAAAGTATGGAATTGGGAAGTTAATCGTCGAAGACCTGAGCGGACTCACCGTAGCAATTAATGTAGTAACACTGTTCACAGCCGGCCGAGAAATCAGAGAAACAGAGAATCCACACGAGCGTGTGGAAATTATCCACGCCTGTGGAAATTCGCTGCACGTGCGCTGTGTACCGCCCACGCCCGTGGAGTTGCCCGATTCCACTCCTATTTAAAGCCGATTCAGCCCGATTTTTGGCATTCTTTTCTCCATCTTTTCCCCAACTTTTGAGAGGGGGCTTCGCTAGGGTTTCAAGGGGTATTGGCCAAGGTTTTGGAGAGGTTCTACGGCTCCGACATCATGATTCCATTAATAAGAAGGTTGGTAGGGGAGCTTCCATCGAGGCATATCCTATACTCGGACGTAAGGAATCCTTGGACGACTGAGTAGAGGACTTTCCACAAGACCATTGACACGACCATCGAGGGGTTTCTTTATGGATTCATTGCTTTTACATTCGATTTCTTTTGATTGTACTAAGCTCCATGGAGAGCTAAACCCCTAGTGGGTACTTGGATGATTGTGAACCCTAGGATGTATTCGTTTCATTGAACTTCTTTATTATGCTTTCAATAAATTGATGTTTATTGTGAGTTCCAAGCTTGAATGCTTGATTGTATGAACATCTCCCCCAGAGTGACACTAGGGGTTGAGAGTTCTTGTTGGTAACCTTGTGAGTGAGTGACATACCACTAGCGCTAGACAAAGCTAGGTTGGAGAGGGTTGAGAGGGTGAGTCGAGAGGTACAGGGCGTCCCACTTTCCCTCCGGCGTGATAGATTCTATCTCCGTTCCTCGAGTTCTTTGCGGCCATAATAGAGTGAATGGTCTAAGGGATGAACCTCGCGCTGGGGCCTAGTTGCTGTGCAATGGAGTGAAGCGTTGAGAGGATCTTAGTATCTAGGGGCTTAATTGTGGCTAGGACCTTCCGCCCTGTACTCAAAGGGTTAGGTCTATATTTAGGAAGAGATTTATCACTTGGAATCCCTAGAGCTCATTGCAACTCTATGTGAGTGCGAGGTGTTGAGATTGTTCGATTTCTCCTCCGGGACATGTATAGAGTTAGGATTTAGGAAGAGATTTATCACTTGGAATCCCTAGAGCTCATTGCAACTCTATGTGAGTGCGAGGTGTTGAGATTGTTCGATTTCTCCTCCGGGACATGTATAGAGTTAGGCATAGTTGACCTTAGATTTGGGACTATGTATGCAAGAATTTCCACGACTCACCATTGCATTGATTAGGAAGCATAATAGAGAGTTCTTGCACTTGAAGCGAGTATTCTAGGTGAAGCATTATCCGAGTACCCCATTCTTTATCGATTGCCTTACCCTCTTCTTACTTTTTTTGCTCTTTCTACTTGTTGTTTTTATTATTGAGAATTGAATCAATTTTCACACTTATTACTATTGATATTCCACATAGCTAAGAATCAAATTAAGTATTTTCACTCCCTACTCCCTCGTGGATTCGATCCCCCGCCTCACCCGATTATTACTCGACAAGCCCTGCACTCTGCGGATATAAGCAAGGGGATCTTGTCACGTGTCTTCCACTAACTGTCGGGCTTCTTCGGGGGTCTTACTCACCATTGTACCTCCTACGGCGGAATTTAGTATTTGCCTTGTACTAGGATTCAACCCATTATAGAAGGTTTGAATGATCATCCATTCGGGAAATCCATGTTGTGGGCACCTCTGCAAAAGATCCTTGAAGTGCTCCCATATCTCAAATAATTATTCCAATTTCATCTACACAAATGACGATATCTCATTTTGAAGAATCGCCGACTTTCCTGGAGGAAAGTATCTTGCAAGGAAAGCTACGACCATCTCATTAAAAGTCATGATGGATGCTTTTGGCAAAGAATGAAGCCATTGCTTGGCTTTTCCTTTTAGAGAAAATCGGAAAGCCCTCAATCTGATAGCATCATCCGATACACCGTTTCGATCTAAGAACTGCTGTAATGCATCGAAATGTGCCATGAACTCTGTGTACTAAGCAGCCTGCATGGCCCTGATCTCGGAAATCTCTGCTCGGGCCTCAATGACGTCTATCTGTATCACTCCTAAAGCACTCTTGAGCCTCTCAAAGCGATTATGGGCTCAAGATGGTGAAAACATACGTACGGTGGCGCGTCCTCTGCCACTTGGGGTGCCTCAGTCTCCATCGTTGCTGGCTGAGGCTCGGGAGCATGCTGAGATGCCCCAGCCTCATCACCCTCATCCGCAGCTATCTATAGAGTCGGTAGAACTAAGGCATAAACCCATGTCCGAACTCTCTGTACCATCCCCATCAATCTCAGTGTCTCCATGCCCAACGGAGTAGGTATAGTCACCTTCTTAGCCCCTCTAATCACATCAAGTAATCTCATGCTAACGACTAATCTCGTGATATAGGGGCCTGAGAAAATCACTCCAAATTTGGCATACTGCCCCTGGTGTGGTATTTACTCTGCCAAGATATGCCCTAAGTGTATCGGTGTACGCCGCACCATCGAGTATAGATATAAAAGTTCCTGTCGGCTAAGCACACCAGTACTGTCACCTTGCCCGCTCAGTGATCTACTCAGAATAGCATGAATGTATCTGTAGCTAGGGCGAGAAAGGCAACTGGCATTCGAAACCCCGGGCTCATACTGCCCCTGCCCACATAATGTGGTGTACGCACGCTGCGGAGTCAAACTCCCAAGATAATCCATGGGCAGCTGCTCATACTCCTCTGTCTCAGTATAAGCTACATCACATAACTCCATCAAGATCGCAAACTGAGTCACACTCAAGCTATGATGCTGTCCGAGGGCTCTGAACTGAATAGTACCAATGTTGCCAAAACTGGAGTATGTGCGATCGAACTCAAATGAGGCTAACACCTCAAGCGTCAGTGTGCGGATGGAAGGGTCCCTAATTTATAGTAAACGGTCCCAGCTGCCAACCACAAGCATACCTTCGATCTCGTCTGCCATAGCCTCAGCTAACTGAATCTCGCTGAGTCTGCTAACGTCAGGGATTCTGGTTTGGCCAAATCTGAGGCTAGACAATTGTTCCAACCTCGCCTAATGCTCAGGAATGGTAAAACTCATACTCTCGAGTTCGGGAGATGGCTTACACGGCCGCTTATCAGCTTTCTTCTTCGACCGAAATGCCATAATCTGCAAAATTTGAAAGGAAATCGATCAAACAAGTTAATTAACAAATACTGTAGAAATCCTCACGGTCTTGTAGAATTTCCGCACGCCTGCGTGGATCCATGGGGCGTGAAAATCGCATGGCCGTGCCTCAAAAATCAAAAAATATAACATACAATTACTTCTAACTCCGTTCTAAACATGAATAATCATTCTAATTTAAGAAACGAAGCATTATTAACTAGATTCATCGAAAAAAAATCATGAATTGACGAAGAAAATTAAGAATAAGTCTTACCGATGAGTTGAGATGAGAGAATTTAGATTCGGCCGAAAAACCTCGTAAAAATCATACCAAATTGGTGCTAAGGGGCCAGGAAATGATGTGAGAGTTCTCTCAGACGAACAGAGGATGTGAAGAAGAAGAGGAACGGCTATTCTTTAACAAGACATCGCGCCTCTTGGTGTTCAATACATCCACACGGGCGTGTGGAAATTACCCATGCCCGTGGCGCCCATAGAAAGAACCGCGACAGGGGACGCTTTGCACGCCCTCGCAGCCCTAAGAAAAACACCCACTGACTCTGAACGCTCTCGCACGAGCGTGCGAAAAATACCCACGCCCATGCGCCCGACCCATAGGGGCAGCCGTACGCCCCTGTGCCTTCTCTAGACATCCAAGAAAATTCCTAAGTGTTCCGCATGCGCGTGCGGAAATTCCGCACGGGCGTGGACATTCACATACCCAACTCATAGGGGCAAGTGCACGCCACTGTGCCTTCTTGGGATGGAGAGAGCTCCTCTGTAGAGATTCGCACGGGCGTGCGGAAATTTCCCACGGCCGTGCAAAGTTTACAAGGTCGCCCACAAGGGTGAGTTCACGTCCCTGTGCGCTCTCGGGAAAATCTGCCAAACTCTGTAGGAAATCACACGCCCGTGTGCAATTACCCACGGGCGTGCGATATTCACATGGTCGTTCACAGGGGCAGCCCACGCCTTTGTGCCTCTTCTGGATGAGCTCGCAATGCAGATCCACGGGCGTGCGGAAATTCCACACGCCCATGCGTTTTCTCTGGATGCCTTAGAAAAACCTGCAGGCTCTGCAGAAAATTTTTGAACATGTATACACACTCAGAGCCTGCCCTATTATGCAAGTTTTACCAGTGAAAACATGAAATAAAGCTCAAATGACCCAACTTTGCCAAATACACATGAAAACACACGATGAATCCTCAAAACCTAAAGTAAAATCGCAGCACAAGCATCTAAAAAAAAAATCAAGACACCAACACTCAACAATTTATTCATGTAAACACTTACGGGGGCTCATAGATAAATGTTGCTCTCTTACCCATGACTTGGAAGCATGATGAGCATAATCTTTTGAAGGTAGAGGGTGTATTATCGAGCTTGGTGTCACCTAGCAATGGGTCATCTAATTTCTTCGTTCAGCAGTGATGTCTCCAATCGACCTTGGAGCGATTCCGGTGGCATCTTCTAGCCTTCTTCATTTTCCGGAGTACCTTCTTCAAGATCCCCGGGGTAGATGGTACTTCTTCTGTTGAGCCAAGCATCATTACTTCTTCATAATCCTCCTCTTGGTCGAACAAACCCTAGTACAGGTCCGGATTGAACATTTTCTGTATGTATTCATCAACAATCTCATCAGTAGTGTCTAGAAATATAAAGTGTCATCAAAATCAAGAGAATGCCGCATGGCTTCAGCAAGGCGGTAGGTGAGCTTGTCATCTCCAACTATCAAAGTTAGCTCTCCGTCGTCCATGTCAATCAATGCCTTAGAAGTCCGCAAGAACGGCCTCCCAAGTATCAAGGGTACATCTACATCCTCATCGACATCTAGCACCACAAAAGTTTACTGAAATATATACTTGTCCACCTTGACAAGTACATCTTCGATGATATCCTCGGATATCTCACCGTTCGATCCGCCAATTGCAAAAGTCATCCGGGTGGGCCTAGGCTCGCTTAAGCTAAACTTTCGAAGAAGGTGTATGTCATGACGCTGATGCTGGCCTCTTAGTCCGCCAATGTCATTTCTTCACCCATATTGCCAATGCTACACAGAATGATTAAGCTTCCCGGGTCTTTCTTCTTATTCGCCATGTTCCTTTGCAACACCGACGAGCATGAAGCATCTAGAATCACCGAAGCACTCTCCTCCAACTTCCTCTTGTTGGTCAATAAGTCTTTCAAGAACTCTCGGATACTTAGGCATTTGGGCCAATGCCTCAACAAAAAGAAATATTGATGTGGAGTTGCTTTGAACAAACTCAAGAACTTCTTGTACTATTCATCCCCTTGGGCATTCTTCAATCTAGAAGGATAAGGGATTATTAGCTTGAAAGGTGGGGGGTGCCAACTCCTTCTCTTTGCTTGTTCCCTCCTCTACCTCTATAACTCCCGAGTAGCGTGTTCATTTGGCATCTCACCTCGAAACTTACCTTCAACGCCATGGCCACTTCTCAAAGTGATCGCCTTCACTTGCTCTCTATGGTTGGTCTCCGTATTTGCCAAGCAAGCTTCCATGTGGCCTTTCGTAGAGAGACTTCGCACCTGCCCCACTGATTTTCAAGGTTTTGTAAAGAGGTAGTGTGGGTTTGCTAAGTGTGGCCTCAACTTATTCAAACCTTGTATTTGCGATTGTACAAATCTAGTCAAGGTCTTGTCCAAATCGAGTCATCTCGGGTTTCCAAACCTAAGACTGCTTTCTTCCACATGCGGGGCTTGTTGGAAACCCGGTGGCCCTATGGCCTTTGGTGGACCCTGATAGCTCCATGAGAAATTGGGATGATTCTTCCAACCCGGATTGTAGGTGTTACTATATGGGTTTCCCTGAGGTCTCATGCCATTACCTACAAAATCGATGTTCTCCACCGAAGATACATGATTGATTACCGGCAAGTATACGGGATCATCAAGTAATACCCTGTGAGTGACACAGGGGTCGTAGTATTCCACCGGGCTAAGGAGCTCCTATTACTCCTCCAACACTTAATTTCTAACCTTACAATTGAAACATGGTGTTACTCTAATACGTGCAATAATATAAATAAAAAATACAAAGTAGCGAGTCCCACAATAAGGAAGGAAATCGCAAGAGCAATAATGATAAGAATAGGCCTCGGGATGAGGATTCCCAAGAGAGGTTCACCATGATGCATGGATGCAAAAGAATAGATGGCATGGGTGATTTAGACCGACAGATCTCAACAATAGTTCAACCCCGATTTCTCGATAGGTCAAACCCTAATCCCATACAAATGATGACAAGGATTTCTCCTTAGTCAAATTCCCTACGATTGCGTTAAGAACATGGAGATCGCGCAACAAGGACGCGACTTAACCTAAGTTCATCCTCATGAGTTCGGAGGGCAACCAACATCCAATTTCTTGGCATGTTGGTCAAGGATCTCCCCTTTTAGCTCTGAAAAAGTGATCTAGTACACGTGAGCGGTCACGCTCCACGTGTACAACTCAAGTAAGAACTAAGGATTTCTCCGTATTATAGTTCTAGGCATGAAACAACATGAGCTAAACCACAAATCACACCAATGCATTCCAAATAAAAGTGAAGCACCCAAAATACATGATGAACCCCCAAGGTTCACCTACATCCGGAGGCCTTGGGGGTCTAGTGTGCCATCACACAAATAAATGTCTCAAACACAACAAAAGTAAGAAGTAAATGCATAAATGGCACTCACTAGTCCGAATGATGAAGAGGAGGAAGAATGCCGGCCGAATGATGCTTCTTCTAGCCCAAAAGGTGCCGAATGCTTCAACTCCCTTGATGATGAAGCTTCCCCTTGAATTTAAAACCCTTGATCTTCCCAAGCTTCAAGCCAAAATCTCCTCAAGAATATAATATCTTCGCTTTTTCTCTTTCTTCCCAAGTGGTGGCTGCCAATAACCCTAAAAATGTCTCACAAAAATCCTCCCCAAAAGTCCCCTTTTCTTTTTCCCAAAGATGCTCTTTATAACCCTCTTCATTTACTCCAAGATCCATCAATCCCGAGGGTGGTAGCATTGGCTCAATGAGGACCTCATTGAGCTCCCTCATCGACACTCGCTCAGGCAAGAAAAACTCCTCATATGCGCACTCAATAGTATCCATGCACCGCTCAATGAGCACCTCATTAAGCCAAGATGCCTTCAATCAATCAACTCCTCCTGTACATGCTGATTGTCCCGGGCTCTATACCCAGGGCAAAGATTGAGGTCATGATGCCATGATTCGATTTCTGCCTTGAAAAACTCTCCGTGTGCCACGCTGGAAGCTACGGTGTCCGTACATGTGTCACCTGCTACGAGCACTCGTAGCACGTTACTTTGCTACAAGGAATATGCTCACAAGCATCACACCCGGTTTTCTTCTCTTTTTCGCCCAAATTGTATATTACCGTGTCCTCCATGGCGTCTCGCGTGCCTCGCAAAAGCAAATAATATACGATTAAGCGCATAACGGGCATTAATTATAATAAAATACATGCTAGAAGGGAGCAATAAATATATAGAAATACGTACATTTAGACACTTATTAATACATCACCAATAGAGATCTGGCAATCGGAGGGAGCATGTCCTCCGCCATACCCATTGCAATTAGTGATGGCATACTCTATTTTGAAGTTAGAAGATCTAACTTCTTACTCAAATTATCCACTTGAGCACCAATGAAAGTTCTCGTGCATCTATCTCATGGAGACCCGCCACCTTTTTCTTCTCCCTAGCATTCCATTAGTAGTCGTTTTCAACCCATTTCTTCAATTAACTTCTTACTCAAATTTTCCAATTGAGCGACTCAATGAAGATTCTTTGCACCTATCTCATGGAGACCGGCCACATTTTCTTCTCCTAGCATTCCATTAGTAGGCATTTGACCCCATTTCTTCAATTAATAGCGGGCCTCATCGAGTCTTGCTACCTAAGGTACCACCTACTACCACATCCAAGAGTTACCTTGTACTCGGGTTCAAACCATTGTAAAAGGTCCGAACAATCATCCACTCGAAAATCCGTGTTGTGGGCACTTTCCGGGGGCTCCTTGAACCTTTCCCATGTATCAAATAGAGACTCCAATTCTAATTGAAAAAAGGATGAGATCTCATTCCTAAGCTTCGAGGATTTTCCGTTAGGAAAATAACTGGCAAGAAAAGCTTCTACCATCTCCTCCCATGTGGTAATTGATGCTCTAGGTAATAAGTGTAGCCACTGCTTCCGCTCTCCCCTTTAGGGAAAATGGGAAAGGCTACGCAACTTGCAGTGGCATCATCCGTCACCCCTTTATCTTGACATATCACACCCTCAAGAAAAACTCTCTATATGACTTTTTGGATCCTCATCGAGCGAAACCATTGACATGCGGATTCTTTGTAACATGTGGATAAATGCGGCTTCAGCTCGAAGTTCGAGCGTAATCGAGGGAGCGCTTACAATGCTCGATTGTGTCCCCTAACAGCGAAAAGGTCGGCATAATCGGATAATGTCCTTGTTGCTCATTACATTACGCCATGTTTTTAGATTATTCCACTTCCAAATCAGCTAGATTAGGCTTTGTTCTTGCAAAGGTTCTTTCCCTTTTCTTCTAAGTGTACGTTCAAGCCGGGGATCTCTTTCAATCAATATTGAGGGGTTCCCTCGGGTCATATCTTAGAGCTGTTCCCAAAAAGAAAAGAAAAAGAAATCAGAACAAATGAAAAGAATAAGAAGATATAGAAATAGAATGTGCGAGTGAAATAGCTAAAAGAAAACAAAGTGCAAAGTATCTCTAAATGCCTACTCCCCTTGATGGCGCCAAAAACTGACATGGGCCCCTTGTGTATATCCATGAAAGTGCAGGGTTTGTCGAGTAATAATCCAGGATGAGCGAGTATCGTATCCACAGGGAGTAGGGAATAAAAAACATTTAATTCGCTTCTTAGCTATGTGAAAGATGAATAGTGATATGTGTGATAATGATTCAATTCTTAGAAGTAAAACAACAAGTAAGAGAGCACAAGTAAAGGAGAAGGTAAGGCAATCGATAAAGATGGGGTAGCCGGATATTGCTCCGCCTAGGACAATCATTTTCAAGTGCAAGAACCCTTTATTATGTTTCCTAATCAATGCAGAGTGAGTCATGGAAATTCTTAATTACATAGTCCCAAATCTAAGGTCAACTATGCCCTAACCCTATACATGTCCTGGAGGAGAGATTGAATAACCTCTCAAACTCGCACTCACATAGAATTACAATAAGTTCTAGGGATTCCAAGTGATAAATCTCTTCTAATTGTAGACCTAACCCTTTGGTCCAGGTGGAAGATCTATAACCACAATTAAGCCCTAGATACTAAGATCATTTCTACGCTTCACTATGTTGCACCCATAACTAAGCCCCAAATGGAAGGTCATCCCTTAGACCATTCACTCTATTATGGCCGCGAAGAACTCGAGGAATGGAGGTAGAATCTAACACATCGGAGGGAAAGGGATGCTCACTGCCTCCCGACTCACCCTGTCAACCCTTTTCAACTGAGCTTTGTCTAACACTTGTGGTGTGTCACTCACTCACAAGGTTACCAACAAGAACTCTTAACCCTAGTGTCACTCTAGGGGAGTATTCACACAATCAAGCATTCAGGTTGGAACTCACAATAAACATCAATTAATTAAAAAAGCATAATAAAAGAGATTCAAAAGAAATGAATACATTCTAGGGGTTCATAAATACCCAAGTACCCACTAGGGGTTTAACCCTCCATGGAGCTATGTACAATCAAAGAAATAGAATTTAAAAGCAATGAATCCATAATAAACTCCCTCGATAGTCATGTCGATGGTCTTGTGGAAAGTCCTCTACTCGTCGTCCAAAGATCCCTTGTCCAGTATAGGATACGCCTCGATGGAAGCTCCCCTACCAACCTTCTTCCAAATAGATGACGATGTCGGAGCCGTAGAACCCCTCCAAAACCCTAGCTAATACCATTTAAAACCCTAGCCGAAACCCTCTCTCAAGTTGGGGAAAAGATCGAGAAAAGAATCTTGAAATCGGGGGCTGAATCAGTCTTAAATAGGGCTGGAATCGGGGATCCACATGTCCCTATGGATGCCCCCGTGGATTTTTCACACGGGCGTGCGGAATTTCCACATGCTCGTGCGGATTCCCGTTGCTGAGTTTTCTCGAGCGGTTTGTGAGCAGATCGTTTGCTACAATACTTTGCTACAGTGTTGCTACAATGCTCTGCTACACAATCTGGCCTAAAATACTTCCTGAAGCCATACTTCCATCGAGGGTAGCATAAGCGGGCACATGTTCGCGTTGTAGATCTCTTTGCTTCTTCAATGATGGAAAAGTTGGTGGAGATCTTGTTCTATATGCATAAGTCGGAATGCTTGAGTATGACTACCCTTGTGCCCCTCCTAATGGTTGTGTTAACTCAAATACGAGGAGGTTGCTACAGTGCTCTGCTATAGTATCTGGCCTAAAATACTTCCCGAAGCCATACTTATATCGAGGTAACACAAACGGGCACATGTTCATGTTGTGGATCGCTTTGCTTCTTCAATAATGGAAAAGTTGGTGGAGATCTTGTTCTATATGCATAAGTCGGAATGCTTGAGTATGAGCGCCCTTGTGCCCCTCCTAATGGTTGTGCTAACTCAAATACGAGGAGGTTGGCACACTCTAGTATCTCACACCGGACCTATGTCTTGCGTTTGAACCTTAGCAAGATTTCCTCCAAAAATCGGTGCATTATGATCCACATTGGCTTCTTTCCTTCATAATCGGCCTCACAATCCTACCTGCATAAAAGTAACATAAAAACACACATATTAGTGTAAAAACCTGAGAAAGGTAATGCTTAACATAAGAAAAAAATACTTCGCATTCATATAGCACAAGCACTTATCAGTGCCCCATTTCTATCGGTTGCATCTCCTTACATATTATTACATCTCTTTCTTCTTTTCTTTATTTCATTACAACAAAAATGAGAGGTAAGGCAATTGATAGAAATGGGGTACTCGGATATTGCTTCACCTAGGACAATTGCTTCAAGTGCAACCCAACTATTAAGTCTCCTAATTGATTCTTAATGAGTCATGGAAATCCTTAAACACATGATCCCAAATCTAACGTCAATCGTGACTAACTCTACACTATGTCCCGGTGGAGAAATCGATCAATCTCAACACCTCACACTATGTAGAGTTGCAAGAAGCTCTACGGATTCCACGTGATAAACCTTATTCCTATATATTGATCTAACACTTTGGTCCAGGCGAAAGACCCCTAGTCCTAATTAAGCCCTAGGTGCTAGAGTCACTTCAACGCTTCACTCTATTGCCTTTGCAACTAAGCCCCAGTGCAAGGTCATCCCTTAGCCCATTCACTATACTAAGACCGCAAAGAACTCTTGCAACATGAAGGTAGAATAAATCACATCGGAGGGGAAAGGGGATGCTCTACTAACTCTCGACTCACCCTCTCGACCATCTCCAATTATGCAATGTCTAATCCTCAGTAGTCACCACTCACAGGGAGTATCGTAGACTTCAACCCTAGTACGCCCGCGAGGAACATCAATGCAGATTCAAGATTGAAACCAATTAAAAAGTACCAATTAAGGAAAACAAAAATAGAAGATTAATGAAACAAATACATCCTAGGGTTCACAAATCCAAGTACCCACTAGGGGTTTTAGCTCTCCATAGAGCGAGCTACAATCAATAATGAAATCCAATGTAAAAACAAGTTATACATAGAAAACCTCCTCGGTGTTCATGTCGATGGTGTTGTGGAGTAGTCTAGTCTTCTCCAAAGGTTCCCTTGTCCGGCCTAGGGCACACCTCGCCAGATTTCTACCGATGAAAGCTCCCCAATAACCTTCTTCCAAGCGAATCACGGTTTCAAATCTTTCGAACCACTCTAAAAACTTGCCAAAAGCCTCTCCAAACCCTAGCCGATTGCCTCCCAAACGATGGAGAAAAGTGTAAGAAAAGAAGGGAAAAAGATTGCAAAAAAATTGGGCTGAATCGCGACTTAAATAGGGTTGGAATCGGAATCCACACACCACGTGGATTTTTTTCCACTGACCTTAAAATAGGTCGGGTTCCAGATGCAGGAATGTGTCCCAACCTCCTCGTACTCAATTTAGCACAACTATTTGGAGGTGGACAACGACAGTCACATTCAAGCATTCTGACTTGTGCATATAGAACAAGATCTCCACCAATATGTCTTTTATTAAAGAAGCAAGGTGATCCACGACATAAATGTGTGTTCGTTTGCATTACCTCAATGAAAGCATAGATTCGGGAGTATTTCAGACCGGTTGATAACTGCTTGTGCGATATGAATGCGAAGCGTTCATTCCTTATGTTGAGCATTACATTTCTCAGGTTTTTACACTAATATGTGTGTTTTTATGTTACTTTCATACAGGTAGGGTTGTGAGGTTGATTATGAAGTTAAGAAGCCAATGTGGATCACAATGCACCGATTTTGGAGGAAATCTTGCTAATGTTCAAACGCGAAGACATAGGTCGGGTGTGAGATGCTAGAGTGTGTGCCAACCTCCTCGTATTCTAATTGGCACCTCCATTTAGAGGGGCACAAGGGCAGTCGCACTCGAGTATTCCAACGTATGCACATAGAACAAGAGCTCCACCAACTTGTCTATCATTGAAGAAGCAAGTGACCCAAGACGTGAACGTGTGCCCTTTTGCATTAGCCCGATGAAAGTATGGATTTGGGAATTCAAAGAATAATTACGGGCATGTGGCAATTATGCATGCCCGTGTGGAAATTCCACATGGACGTGTGTAAAATCCATAGGCCCGTGTGGTCGCTTGATTCCAGCCCTATTTAAAGCCGATTCAGCCCCGATTTAAGTATTCTTATCTCCATCTTTTTCCAAACTTGAGAGAGGGCTTCGGCTAGGGTTTTGAGGGGTATTGGCAAGGGTTTTGGAGAGGTTCTACGGCTCCAACATCGCATGTCATTTGGAAGAAGGTTATTGGGCGAGGTGTAGAGGACTCTCCACAAGACCATCGACACGACCATCGAGTGAGTTTTCCATGGATTCATTGCTTTTACATTCTTTTTCTTTGATTGTACTTAGCTCCATGGAGAGCTAAACCCCTTGTGGGTACTTGAGTATTTGTGAACCCTAGGATGTATTTGTTTCATTGAATCTCTTTATTATGCTTTAAATTAATTGATGTTTATTTTGAGTTCCAACCTTGAATGCTTGATTGTATGAACATTTCCCCTGAAGTGACACTAGGATTGAGAGTTCTCGTTGGTAACCTTGTGAGTGAGTGACACACCACGAGCGTTAGAAAAATCTAGGTTGGAGAGGGTTGAGAGGGTGAGTCGAGAGGTACAGGAGCATCTCTTTTCCCCTCCGACGTGATAGATTCTACCTCCGTTCCTCGAGTTCTTTGCAGCCATAATAGAGTGAATGGTCTAAGGGATGAACTTCTATTGGGGCTTAGTTGCGCGTGCAATGGAGTGAAGCGTTGAGGTGATCTTAGTATCTAGGGCTTAATCGTGGTTAGGTCTATAATTAGAAAGAGATTTATCACTTGGAATCCCTAAAGCTCATTGCAACTCTATTCGAGTGCGAGGTTGAGAGGTTATCTAATCTCTCCTCCGGGACATGTATAGAGTTAGGCATAGTTGACCTTAGATTTGGGACTATGAAATTAAGGATTTCCACTACTCACCATTGTATTGATTAGGAAGCATAATAGAGGGTTCTTGCACTTGAAACAATTATCCTAGGTGGAGCATTATCCGAGTAACCCATTTTTATCGATTGCCTTACCTCCTCCTTTACTCGTGCTATCTTACTTGTTGCTTTAACTTTTGAGAATTGAATCATTGTCACAATTATCACTACTGATCTTTCACATAGCTAAGAAGATAATTAAGTGTTTTTATTTCCTACTCCCTCTGGATTCGATACCAGCTCAACCGGGATTATTACTTTGACAAACCCGTGCACTTGCGGGATATACGCAAGGTGACCTTGTCAAGTTTTTGGCGCCGTTGCCGGGGAGTAGGCGTTTAGAGATACTTTGCACTTTGTTTTCTTAGCTATTTTACCATACATTCTATTTTATATCTTCTTATTCTATCATCATTCTTATTCTATCATCGTATAAAACAAGAGCTCCACCAACTTGTCTATCATTGAACAAGAGCAAAGTACTGCAGCAACACTGTTCATAGCTGGCCGAGAAAACAGGAATTCAGAGAATCTACACGTGCGTGTTGAAATTATACACGCCCATGTTTAAATTCCACATGGGCGTGTGTAAAATCCATAGGCCCATGTGGTCGCACGATTCCAATCCTATTTAAAGCCTATTCAGTCCCGATTTCAGTATTCTTTTCTCCATCTTTTCCCAAACTTGAGAGAGGGCTTCGGCTAGGTTTTCGAGGGGTATTGGCTAGGGTTTTGGAGAGGTTCTATGGCTCCGACATCGCGCGTCATTTGGAAGAAGGTTATTGGGAGAGCTTTCATCGGCACTGATCCGCCGAGGTATATCCTAGGCCGGAGAAAGAATCCCTTGCGATGAGCGGAGGACTCTCCACAAGACCATCGACATGACCATCGAGGGGGTTTTCTATGGATTCATTACTTTTACATTCTATTTCTTTGATTGTACTTAGCTCCATGGAGAGCTAAACCCCTAGTGGGTACTTGGGTATTTGTGAACCCTAGGATGTATTTGTTTCATTGAATCTCTTTATTATGATCTCAATTAATTGATGTTTATTATGAGTTCCAACCTTGAATGCTTGATTGTATGAACATTTCCCTAGAGTGAACTAGGGTTGATAGTTCTTGTTGGTAACCTTGTGAGTGAGTGACACACCATGAGCGTTAGACAAAGCTAGGGTTTGGAGAGGGTTGTGAGGGTGAGTCGAGGAGTGCAGGGGCGTCCCCTTTCCCCTCCGGCATGATAGATTCTACCTTCATTCCTCGAGTTCTTTGTGGCCATCATAGAGTGAATGGTCTAAGGAATGACCCTCCGCTGGGGCTTAGTTGCGCGTGCATGCGAGTGAAGCGTTGAGGTGATCTTAGTATCTAGGGGCTTAATTGTGGTTAGGGACCTTCCACCGGAACAAAGGGTTAGGTCTATAATTAGGGAAGAGATTTATCTCTTGGGAATCCCTAGAGCTCATTGCAACTCTATTTGAGTCGCGAGGTTAAGAGGTTATCTAATCTCTCCTCGGGACATGTATAGAGTTAGGCATATTTGACCTTAGATTTGGGACTATGTATTTAAGGATTTTCACGACTCACCATTGCATGGGGGCCGTATGCCTTTATGTGACTGGATTATTTTGGAGTGTACGCTTGATTTCCATACTACCCAGTATGGGGGCCGTATGCACCCCGTATGGGGTGCGAATCTAGGGTTTTTGGGTGCCATACGACCCCCATACTGGGTAGTATGGAGATTTGGGCAGACACTCCAAAAATAATCGCTGCTACATGACATCGACCCCCATACTGGTAGTATGAAATTCTCGTTTTTCTTCTCTTTTTGCCCAAATGATATCTTCTTGTTCTCCATGGCTTCCTTGTGCCCTACAAAGCAAATAGAAGGCGATTAAACATAAAAGCAGGGCATCAAACCTCACAAAAATACATGCAAAGTGAATACGATAATTATATGAAAAACACCTACATTTTAGACACTTATCAAATATCCACTCACTTAAGCGTTGCTTGTCCCCAAGCAAACAACTCATGAAAAACAAAGAGACTGAGAAGTGGCTAAATGCATTACCTCTGGCTTAAGCAAATATAAGATTCCAATAGCAATGGACAATGATACATAGATGTTGAGTCAAAGTCAATAAGCATAATAAAAATATCTTGTCTCACCCCTTATATGTCTGTGCCGTGTAAGTGAATCTTATATCTCATATGCCCTGATCTGGTCTAGCCTAAGAACTTCAATCAGTACAACTGTAGATGCTAATCACTCCACTTACAAAGAATACTAAGTCTTAAACTACTAAGTGCTACTTCAATGGCCAAGTAAGATCCTTCTAATTCTATAGCTTGAAACTAAATCCACTTTCTACTCAAAACCTTTGGTAGGCACTCAAAAAGATCACTAGGTTTATTTTCATTTCATCATTCATTTCAATTTTTTTTTTTGAGTCCGACTAACGTAGACCGCAAGAAAATCATTTTGAAATCTTTCTAGAGGGTGCACATGCTGGTTAGGCATAAGAGCCACCCAACTACTCGATTACAGTCCACATAGACGTATTCATGCTTTAATAGTAAAGGAATACTGACATAGACTCTTTTTTTTTTACATTCACCCTAGATCACATCTTTAGAGTACACTACATGCCACAAAATTAGGATTAGCTCAACAAGACTTAGAAGTTCTTAAGAGTCCATTGATGGAAAGAACTTAGTGTTCTAAGGCCAAGTACTCAAAGTAGTGTGTTACGCATACAAGAGAGTTAGAGAGTAGTCACATTGGCTATTCCCGGGGCATCGACAAAAAAATTCGAGTGCACATGACAATACTAGGGGTAAAAAGCAGAGTTCAATAAAAGCATAGAAACAAATAACTCACATCAATCATTAGTCAAGCTAAAAAGAATCTTACAAGAATGAACAAAAGCCATCATAGGTAACACTAGCATGTAACAATGGTCCTAATACATGAAATGCACCCATCCCCACACTTAGTGTTGTACATTGCCCTCAATGTACACTAATAATGAAAAAAACATGCATGATGAAAGCAATACAAATAATAAAGGAGGGTGAAAATGAACTCCCGGTTGAACTTGTGCTCGCCGTGAGGTAGGACTCGACAAAAGGTGTGGTGAGCAAGACATGTCTCGTCAGGCCTCCATTAAAAACTAGGAAAGCTCACCAAATTCCCTTAATGCCTGCGAGGATAAAGGGGACATCATCATTCCACAAAAAAATTGAAAAAAATACAAGCACAAGGGGAAAAAAACTAGAGAGTAGTCAACAAAAAAACACAAAGATGAACATAAACTAAAGTTCAATAACACAAGTCGATAGGGGTAGAACCATGCCAACTTAACAAAAACACAAAAACAAAAGCAAGCAAAAAGTAAACAATATTTATTCGAGGCTCCAACAAGCTGCTACTCATCACAATCAGGTGCTGGTGGTGGTGGCATGGTGGCAGAAGGAGTGGCAACAGTGTGCAAGGATGAACCAATATAGGAAGTGATAAAACGGTGAAGATCTGCCTCGAGCCGGTGTTGTCCCTCAATGATCTGGTAAAGCTGGCCACGAATCTCACTCGCTCCCCGATGCACGACCCGAACCTCGCCCTCAAGTCCCCTCAGTCTCATGTCAAAGTCAGGTAAAGATGTAGCGCCCGGGGTCAGAGAAGGCACGCCCTCAGGGTCTAACTCTGTATGCTCGATCTGGCTGCGACTAGACTCACCCGATGGCCCGGGGCGTGTGGAGTGCACCACGTGCGACCATCAAGCCTATCGCCCGTATGTGGGTTGGTCCAAGAGCGACCGTACCTCCTACAACGGGCATGCCTTGTGTCTGCTCAAGTAAACCCATGCCACGGATCAATCTAGTCACATAGGGCCCAATAAATATAGCTCCCAATCGTGGATATGAGCCCTGGTGAAGAAATGCATCGGCGACAAGGTGGCCAAGGTGAGTAGGGCATCGCTCGAAGATGCCATACATCGTATAAAGATCAGATTGAGTTACAACCCCCTTGCTATCGGTCCGGCCCCAAATGGATCGAGCAATCAAAGCATGAATGAATCTGTGGGCCGGGTCAATCATGCGCGAGGCCTTTCATGTTTGATCATCACCCGCCAAGGTCGCCTAATAGTTGCTTCGTCCCACTCCACTTGGGAAATCAAGCTTAAGACGCTTACCGGGCATGGAGTTGATAAACTCATCATCATAAATCCCCAAGTACTTGGCAAAAATCCAAGTGGTGCATAATGCGCTTCCGTCCAAAAAGCTTGAAAAGCGATGGTGAGAATTTTCCTATTCTGCACGGAATCGCCATCTTGTTGTGCCTCAAATGTACTCAAAACCTCCAAAGTTAATTGACGAAAGGTTCGCTCGTTTATGGCAAAAAGTTTATCCCAACAATTTTTTGATAGCCACTCCCTTACTTGACTTGAAATCCCAAGGTTCTCCACAATTCCCCAATCAAGGTAGCACAATGTTCCAAATAGTTTTGTTTTCAGTCGATCATATCTCTCTCGATGATGGGATAACTTGAAGACGGGCTCATCGGGTGTAGAGGAGGGTCCGGAGGTCCTTGGGCGCTTGGAGACGAGCCGTTTTGTGTTAGGTATCCCTACAATGAAGATAAACTTTGTTCAAGCTCATAGGGATACAAGATAAAGCAAAGGAAAATGCTAGAGATAGAGGAAACTCAAGAAAAATCCAAGTTTGAAGGTCATATGGCCATATAGGGGCCGTATGGTCACTATTCATACGGCAAGAGTTTCTCCTATATTCAAAGCATCGAAAATTTTTTTACATAAATTTGAAATAAAATTCATCCATGACATTCACATCATTCAAACCAAGCAAAATGCCAAAGAAATCCCACACAAAATCTCCAAGAATGCCCAAGAAATGAGAAAAATAAAACTAGGGCATAGAAAAGACATACCGATGAAATCTTGAGAAAACAAGCTTTAAACTCGGGGAAAACCACTAGATCGATCTCTCAAATGGATGAGGAGAAGATTTAGGAGGAAAAAATAAGAGATTTGGCCAAGAATTGAGTGAGAAAGAAGAGAGAAAATCGGTGGAAAAAGAGAGAAAAGAGAAGAATGGAAGAAAGAGAGAGAGAGAGAGAGGGGTTATAAAATGAGGGAACCCGACCCCATACGGCCCCCATACGGCCCTGTATGGGGGCCGTATGGGCCAAACGGCCCTCTCGGCCGAGAGGATCTGCCCGTAGCAGACGGCCCCGTATGGGGGCCGTATGGGGGCCGTCTGCTACAGCACAGAGCCTCTATGCTCGTCTCAGATGGCTACCATACGGCCTAGTAAGGCCGTATACCCATTAGAATCAATTAAAACTTCGAAAATCTGCCCACAATTGATGAAAAAATGATATAGCAAGCTCAAGGACTCCTCCAAAAATGAGTGAATTGAATAAAATGACGATCTGGTGCACGAATTAACACCTAAACATTAGTTTCTCAAGAAGTTGCACAAACATACCACAATTAAAATGATGAGAGCACTACGCCAAGTGTGTGAGCATGAACTTATTCAAAAGTAAAGCAAAACTAAGAAATATGAAAATTTGAAATGAACTAGGAACTAGAATACGAAAAATGCAAGCAAAGACCACCAAACGCTTGGGTTGCCTCCCAAGAAGCGCTTGTTTAACGTCATGAGCCTGACATACCTCATTCCTTACCTCATGGGGGCTCAAAGAGTTTGATGCCACCCCCAGTTTCCTTTGTAGCATTGTTTTGTCCCGGCAAATTTAGTGATAACATCGAAAAGACCTCAAATTGTTCATGAGTAGAGAGGGGTGAAAAATTTACCTTTCCTCCATGAGAAGTAGGGTGATGAGGTTTGTTACCTTTCTTCTTTCTCCCATGAATCTCCCTCCACATCTTCTTGACAAATGACTCGTTTTTTTCTTTTTCCTTAGCATTAGTGAAAGGCACCCTCTCTTTTGGTTGCTTCAAATTATGAATTTGAGGGTGTTGGTAAGGCTCTCCTTGTTCTTCATTCTCTAACTCTCCCAAGTATTCATCCAAGGGATTTATACAGAGCACCTCCTGCACACAATTAGAAATCAATCTATCAGTTTCATCAACAAAGTAAAGTGTGTCATCATGATCCAAAGAATGTTTCATGGTGGCCGGCAAAGTGTACACCACTTCCTCATCTCCGACTCTTAATGTTAACTTTCCTCCTTTTTAAGTCAATCAAGGCACCCGAGGTCTTTGAGGAATGGCCGACCAAGAATCGATGGTATCTCCACTTCTTCATCTATGTCCATGATGACGAAATCCACGGGAAAAACAAATTTGTCCAATCGGACAATTACATCTTCAACAATCCCACGAGGCTTTTTTGTTGATCGATCCGCCAATTGTAAGGTCATCCTCGTGGGCCTCAACTCATCCAAGCCAAGTTTCAAATACATGGTGTATAGCATGGCGTTTATGCTAGCCCCGAATCCGCTAGAGCATTTTCTTGGATTCCACCTTCAAGCAAGCACGGGATAATGAAGCTTCCCGGATCTTTCAACTTTTGTGGGAGCTTCTTTTCGAGAATGGCCGAGCAATTCCCGTAAGTGCAACTGTGCCCTCTTCCTCCAACTTTCTCTTGTTCGTGAGGAGCTCTTTTAAAAACTTGGCATATTTTGGCATTTGAGTCAACGCTTCAACTATCGGGATGTTCAAATGGAGTTGTTTGAAGATGCTCATGAATTTTCTGAAGTGAACATCCTCCTTCTCATGCTTCAATCTGGTTGGATAAGGGATTGGAGGCTTATACTCGGATGATTTTGTTGGTCCTTGTTGTTGGAAATTGTCATTTCTTCCCTGATTTTTTTGTCTTCACTTTGTTTTTCTTCAACTAGCTTGGGGTCTTCCCGGAGGCTACCCCACTTTTCTTGACACTTGGGTCAACTTCGACCCTTGTCTCCACTTGCTTCCCACTTCTAAGAGCAATGGCCTTTAAGTGCTCCCTTGGATTTTTCTTCAGTATTACTCGGGAAGACACCCTAGGGGATGTTCAGAATTTGCCTTCGTGAGTTCCCCTACTCGATGCTCAAGTGACTTCACCGAAGCTTGGAGGTTTCTCAAAATAGAACCTATCTCACTAAAATGTTCGGCGTGCTGAGTGAGTTGAGCATTCACCTTGCCAAATTGTGCATCCATGCTACTAGTTAGATTATTGAACCTATCATTTGTACTGAGCATGAACTTGGCAAGGACCTCTTCATGAAAATTTCCTCTCAAAGGCCAGTTGTTGGAGTTGAGATCCTTGAGATAGTGCACCTCTTTGTTGTTGTTGGCCTTGGTTCCATGAAAAAAATTTGGGTGGTTCTTCCACCCCGGATTGTATGTTGAGCTATACGGGTTCCCTTGATTTTTGTTGCCCCCAATGTAGTCAACATTCTCAATGCAAGCAACGAGGAGGTGGCAATTGGACATTGGGCTGCATCATGCCCACCACCACAAGTATTACAATTCATCAGCGATTCGACCTCGAACTACTGTCCATAAGAAGATCAAGCTTTTGAGTCAACACATCAACCTTCGCGACCAAGGCATCATTGCTACTAACTTCATAAAGCCCAGCAGTCTTTTGTGTAGATCCTCTTGAGGCCCAATGTGATTCATTGCTTGCCATAGACTCAAGTAATTGCTCGGCCTCATCGGGATACTTGTTGCTAAGGGACCCACTCGCTGCGGCATCGATGAATTGGCGAGTAGCATAATTCAGCCCATTGTAAATGATTTGTACTCGCATCCATGAGGCAAAACCATGATGGGGGCATCTTCTAAGGAGATCCTTGAATCTTTCATAAGCTTCAAACAATGTCTCGGACTCCCCTTGTTTAAAGGCTGAAATTTCTTGACTCAACTTCGCCGCTTTGCTTGGCGGAAAGTATCTCCCAAGGAATTTCTCAACCATATCCTTCCATGTTTTAATAGATCCCGGAGATAATGATGTAAGCCAACGATATGCCCCGTCTCACAAACTGAAGGGAAATAGCCTCAAACGGATAGCATCATCGGACACTCCATTAATATTGAATGTAGAGCAAATTTGGAGGAACCGGGAAAGGTGGTCATGTGCATCTTCATTCGCGAGACCATTGAATTGAATCGAGTTCTGGACCATGCCGATTGTACTAGCTTTAATTTTAAAATTGTTGGATGCCACGGATGGTGCTTGAACACTAAACTCATCACCCGTGAATTGGGGTCTTTCATATTCGGATAGAGTGCGACGCTCTTCGGCCATGATTGAAGACTCTCTATCCTCAATTTCAATGTTTTGTGTACCTGAACCTTTACCAACTTCTCTCAATCTCCGATTCAAAGTTCTTTCAATTTCACTATCCGGTGTAATCAATGTCGATGGATTTTAGCATGTCATGCACAGTACCTTGCAAAACCAAGAGAAATGATCGAAAGTTAAGATCGAAGGAAAAGAAAAATAACGATAAAAAATGAGTAAAGAATGAAATGGCTAGAGTAATAATCTAAAAGTTTCCTAGAATTCCTTAAAAATCCCCGGCAACGGCGCCAAAAACTTGATTGCTTCCCCGCAAGTGTACGGGATCGCCAAGTAATACCTCGCGTGAAAACATGAGGATCGTATTCCACGGGGCTAAGGATCTCCTATTACTCCTTCTCGAGCTATTATCTAGCCTAAGATCTCAAATGATGGATTTTTACTCTACTAAAGCAATTAAAACTAAAATGAGATTATGACCAAATTAGAGAGAACAAGCAATGGGCAAGCAAGAAATACAAAATAATGCAAAGGCCTATGGATGTGGATCCCCTTGAGGGGTTATCATGCAACATGGATGATGATTTAAAGATGCAAGGGTAAAATGGACCATGAGATTCCAAGATTAGAACAACCCCAATTTCTCGGCGATTGAACCCTAATCCCATACAAACATAGATAGGAATTTCTTCCAAATCTACATTCCTATGATTGCATTTAGTACGAGGAAATCTCACTTAGGAATAAACCTACTCTTCTTCGGATTAAACCTACATGGAGGGCTACCAAACACCCAATTTCTCGGCGTGATGATACAAGTATCCCCTTCTAAACCATTTATGATCTAATACATGCGAGCAAGTCACATCTACATGCATCACTCATAAAAGAGCTACGGATTTCTCCTTAATGTAGCACTTAGCATGAAAACAATGGATTAGATCTCAAAATTACCCAAGCAAAGAATTATCAAGTAATCATCCAAAATACATGATAAACCCCCCCTCCCCCCCCCTAGACATACGGGTCATATGGGGGTCGTATGAGGGTCGTATGGCACCCAAAAACCCTAGATTCACGATCCATACGGGGTGCATACGGCCCCCATACTGGGTAGTATGGAAATCTGGGCAGACACTCCAAAACAATCCGCTACTACAGTGTATACGGCACCCATACTGGGTAGTATGAAATTCCTGTTTTCTTCTCTTTTTGCCCAAATGATATCTTCTTGTTCTCCATGGCTTCCTTATGCCCTACAAAGCAAATAGAAGACGATTAAGCATAAAACAGGCATCAAACCTCACAAAATACATGCAAAGTGAATACGATAATTATATGAAAACACCTACATTTAGACACTTATCAACATCCAAAGCATTGATTGACATGGACAGTGGAGAGTTAACATTGAGAGTTGGAAATGACAAGCTCACATACCACCTTGCGGAAGCCATGTAGCATTATCTTGATTTCGATGATACTTTGTATTTTCTAGACACTACTGATGAGATTGTTGATGAATATATGCAGAAAATGTTTAATTCGGACCCGTATGAGGGTTTGTTTGACCAAGAGGTGGACAATGAAGGAATCATGATGCTTAGTTCGACGAAAGAAGTACCATCTACCCCGGGGATCATGAAGAAGGTGCTCCGAAAGATGAAGAGGGCTAGAAGATGCCACCAAAAATCGCTTCAAGGCCGTTGGAGATGTGCGCGAACTGAACAAATTGGATGAATCATTGCTAGGTGGTCCCAAGTCTGATAATTCCCCCTCTACCTTCAAGAGACTTTGCTCATCATGTTTCTAAGCCATGGGTAAGAGGGCAACCTTCATCTACGAGCCCCTGTGAGGTAAGACAAGGTACATCAAGCTAAGTGACGTTAAACAAGCGCTTCTTTGCAGGCAACCCAAGTGTTTATTATTTTCTTAATTTAGTAGTTTAATGTTAGCTTGAATAAATTGTTGAGTGTTGGTGTCTTGATTTATAGATGCTTTTGCTGTGATTTTCTCGTAGACTTGTAAATTCACCGTGTGTTTTCATGTAAATTTGACAAAGTTTTGGTCATTTGAGCTATCTATCATGTTTCTCATTGGTATAGTTTGCATATTAGGGCGGGCTTAGAGTGTGTAAACATGTTCAGAAATTTTCTGCAGAGCCTGCAGAGTTTTCTGAGGCATCCAGAGAAAATGCACGGGCTTGTGGAATTACCACAAGCCAGTGGTTTTGTATTACAAGCTCATCCAGAGAAGGCACAGGGGCGTGGACTCACCCCTATGAACGACCTTGTGATTCTCCCACGCCTGTGGGTAATTTTTGCACGGGTGTATGATTTCCTGCAGAGACTTGGCAAACTATCCCGAGAGCACACAAGGGCGTGGACTGGACCCTGTGGGTGAACTTGTGAAATACGCACGGGCATGGGTAATTTCCACACGCCTGTGCGGATCTCTGCAGACAAGATCTCTCCATCCCGAGAGGACACAGGGGCATGCGGCTGCCCCTGTGAGTTAGGCTTGTGAGTGCCCACGCCCGTGTAGAATTTCCACACGGGCTTGTGAAACACTTACCGATTCTTCTCGGCTGGACAGAGAAGCCACGGGGGGTGCGGAAGCCCTTGTGGGTTAGGCTTACGGGTTTAGATATTTCCCACACGCCCATGTATTTGCGTTCAGAGGTAGTGAGTGTTTTCCAGAGAGTGTATAAGGACATGCACCTGCCCCTGTGAAGCTTTCAAGTGGAGGCGTACGAGCGTGGGTAGTTTCCGCATGCCCGTGCGGTTGTACAGAACGCCAAGAGGCGCAAGTTTGTTTTTAAAAGGATTATTATTTCTCTTTACCCTCATAGCCTCCACTCATCTGAGAGCACTCTTATATTGTTCGCCGTCCTTGTATCACTGATTTGGAAGAATTTTGTTTGGTTTTCCAGCCGATTCTAAGTTCTCTCATCTTAACTCGTCGGTAAGCCCTATTTTTGAGTTCCTTCACAAATTCATGACTTACATCGATGAAATAAGTTAATAATGCTTCATTTCTATAATTAGAATGACTATATACATTTAGTATAAAGTTAGCAATGATGTAATGGTGCATTTATGGATTTTTCAGGTGCGGCTGTGCATTGTTCATGCCCCGCAGATCCACATGGGCGTGTGGGCACGACCGCGTGGATTTCTATAACATTCCTTAATTGACTTGTTTGATTTGTTTTTTTTTTAATTTTATCGATTATGGTACCCAGGTTAAAGAAGAAAGCAGATAAGTGACCACGAGAGTCATCTCCTGAGTCCGAGAGTATGAGATTCACTATCCCCGAGCACCAGGCTCGGTTTGAGCCTCTTTCAAGACTTCGGTTCGGACAGACTCAATTCTTGGACACGAGTATACTGAGAGACTTGCAGTAGGGAGATGAGTTAGCAGATTAGGTCGAGGATCTCATTTCGGTGGATGGTTGGAGGCAGTTATTATCGATGAAAGAGCCAGTCATCTGTGAGCTTACATTGGAGGTCTTGTCATCATTTCCAGTCGATAGATCCTACGCGAGATTTGATAGCCTCAACATCGTTCAGCTCAGAGCACTTGGAGATCACTATAGTCTGAGTATCACGCAATTTTCAGTCCATCTTGGCTTATACGAGGAGGTATTCACAGATATTGAGGAGTATTCTCAGTTACCGACTGATTATCTTGGAGATTTGACCCCACAGAGTGCTTAAACAGCATTGTGTAGTCATGTCCAGTAAGAGCTGGGGATGTCCATGGCAACGTGCCTTTCCCGACCTGCGTACAGATATTTACATGCCATCATGAGTAAGTTGGTGATGGTCATGGTGGTAGCACTACCGTTCTGAGCCGGCAGGAGCTTCTGTACTTTTATTCGATGATGCAGCGCATACTGATCCATCTAGGGCACATCGTCACTGAGTATATTCGACATCAGGGCCAGTATAGCAGATTGGGAGCGATCTTCTTGGGTCCATACATTACGAGATTAGCTCTGGCTATGGGTCTCACGGGGCCGAGATGATGAGTATACCTGTGCCCCTGAGCCTGGAGATGATGAGATTGATGGGCATGGTTCGCAGGTTTCAGACAGCAGTTTATGCTCTGGTGCTACTAGTTCCGGAGATAGCCGAGGAGGAAGGTGATGATACCGAGGCTTCCGAGCCTACCCCCGAGCCTCAGCCAGCACCGTTGGAGACCGAGGCACCTCATATGGTAGAGGATGCACCCCTAGTACGCATGTTTTCATCATCTCAAGCCCATGATCATTTTGACAGGCTTGAGAGTGCTGTAGGGGTGATATGGACAGAGGTCACTGAGGCCCGAGTAGAGATTCCTGAGATTCGGGCTATGCAGACCACACAGTATACAGATTTCATGGCATGTTTCGACATGTTGCAGCAGATTTTAGAGCGAGGCGTCGCCTCATCATTTGTCTTGTGGCCGAGAACTCCCCCAGCATGTCCAGCACCTCCATCCCCTATTCTAGCATCGGTCGACCCACCATGCACTTCATCACCAGCACTAGCAGTGGCAGAGGAGCCAGAGCACGACACGGACACTTGATTTGTTTTTTTCATTATTTTTACTTTTGCACTTATATTTTGGACTTGTATTCTCAGAAAGGAGTCCTCTTCGGACTTTATCTTTTAGTTTGCTGTCTCGAGTTGTATTCATTACTTCATCTTTTATATACTCGAGTTGTTTTATTTTTATTGAGCTTCACTGAACCCCCTCGTGTATGTGTGCAGATGGTCTTGTCATCATGGGAATTGAGAACTTTGTTATGGGCACGGCGAAGGTGTTTCGGCACTTGGCCGTGTGAGCTTCACAATCCGTTGGAACAACACTACCAAGGACTTAGCTCCATCAAATGCAACACTAGGAGTCAGGGGAGTATTGTTTTGATTGCTTATGCCACATTTGAATTTAATTGATATACATTATGAGTGAGCTTACATGAGTACATTGGGGGCAATGTACAACTTAAGTGTGGGGGGGAGTTTCATAGTGCACACAACTTTTATATTAGTTTTGATTGATGTACATGCTCACATAGCCAATGGTGGTTCACCTTAGTGCAATGATTGTATTTGTGAGTTTAGGAGAATTTTTAACATTGAATATCCTCATGCTCTAGTTTTTTCTTGAATTTCTTTGAATGTTTTCCCGTTTAACACTTGTTCTACTTCTCACTCTTGAAACCCTTTTGGAAACTCAAGTTTGATGTTAAAGGGACTAAGTATAGTTATTTATTTTGTTAATTCAAGAAAAAAGGATCAAAATAGTTTTATTTCTTATTTGTGCTTGTTGGGTGGAAAGAGCTACCACCTATGAAGTATGAAAGTACTCTCATAAATCGGATACTAGTAATGCCCTAATGAGAGAAAGAGCTATCTCATATGATGGGTAAAAGCTACTTGTCTGGTAGAAAGAGCTACCACCTCGAAAGTGTGAAAGCCACCTTAGCGGCCGCTTTGGAAAGGGCTACCTTAAGAGCTACCACCTCGAAAGTGTGAAAGCCACCTTAGTGGCCGCTTTGGAAATGGCTACCTTAGAGGATGTCTGAAGCTACTACCACTTTGGAAATGTTTTCGTTACTTTATGTAGATCAATAAGTCCATTGTGCTTAGAACTTTGAGGAGTATAATGTGGGTAGTTTTGAGTGAGCTCATGCACTTAAACGATTTCAGGTTTGTTGTCCTTTTTGATTCAATTTTTTAACTAGAGCATTGATTTTTCGTATTTAGTGTTGAAATTTTCCTTACTTGTAGAATGCTCTCTTTGTATGTTTTGGTGAACCTAAGGCCAAGCACTTCCAATGTTTCCTTCATCTATGCATATAATGTTTTAATCTTTGCTTGAGGACAAGCAAAAGCTTAAGTGTGAGGGATTTTGATAAGTGCTTGTGCGATAATAATACAAAGTGTTCTTTCCTTGTGTTGAGCATTACTTTTCTCGGGTTTTAAGGCTAATATGGGTATAATTATGTATTAGCACTTAAACTTGATAAAAGTAATGCTCATCATAAGGAAAGAATACTTCACATTCTTAACACACAAGCACTTATCAAACTCCCCCCCACTTATGCTTTTGCTTGTCCTCAAGCAAAGAAATAAACATTGAAGCATAGAGAAAGGAAAGATTGGGAGTGCTCAACCTTAGGTTCACCAAAGCATGCAAGAAAAGCATTCTATGAGTAAGGGAAATTTCATCACTAAATAAGAAAAATCAATGCTCTAGTGAAAAAACTTGAATAAAAAAGGACAACAAACTGTAAGTATAACAATGCAAAAAAGATGGTAGTAGCTTCACACATCCCCTAAGGTAGCCCTTTCCGAAGCGGCTCTAAGGTGCCTTACATACTTTCGAGGTGGTAGCTCTTTCTATTAGGGTGGTAGCTTTTACTCATCCTATGAGATAACACTTTCTCTCATTAGGACATAGCTAGTATCCGACTTTTGAGAGTAGCTACATACATCATAGGTGGTCGCTCTTTCCAGCCCTAATGTAGAACTAAACGAAAATACAATTTTTTTTCACAAAATTGAACAAGAAAACAAAACTAATTAGTCCCGTAAACATCGAACAGGAGTTTCCAAAAGAGTTTAATGAGCGAGTAGTGCAACAAGTGTAATTCAGGCAAAAATTCCAAAAAATTCAAGTAAGAACTAGAGCATGAGAACATTCAATGCTAAAAATTCACCTAAACTCAAGAATACAATTACTGCAACTAAGGTAAACCACGATTGGCTACGTGAGCATGTATGTCAATCAAAACTTGTATAAAAGACATGTGCAAAGTGAACTCTCCCCCCACATACTTAAGATGTACATTGCACTCAATGTACACATGTAAGCACAATAGAAAGTATAGAAATCAAACAAATATGTGGGAGTGGGCAATTGAAACAATACTCCCCTGACTCCTAATGTTGCATTTGATGGAGCTAAATCCTGGGGAGTAAAGCTCCAACAGGTTGTGAAGCACACACGGCCCACATTGGCCATGTCTATAACTAGTTCTCAATTCCCATACTGATAAGACCATCTGCACGCATGCATAAAGGGGTTTAGTAAAGCTCAATAAACACAAAATAAACTCCAGTATATAAAAAATAGAGCAATGAATACAATTCGAGACAACAAAATAAAAATAAAAGACATACTCAGAAGGAAAATCCTATATGAGTAGTGCATGTACAAAATAAAATGCAGAAATAAAAAAAAATATAAACTCAAAGTAAAGTAAAGACGCATCAAGCGTCGGTGTCATCCTCTGTCGCTCTACTGGCGCTGCTGCGGTGGTGGACTAGGTGGATCGATCGGTGCATGAACTAGTGATCATGGTGCTGGAGGAGCCAGAGGAGTCCGAGGTCACAACACAAATGGTGATCTCTCGTCTCACTCTAGCAACTGCTGTAAAATGTCAAAATGTAGCATAAACTCAGTATGCTGCATGACTTGTCTTGCACGGACCTCAGCAATCTCCGTCCGGAGTACACCTACAACACTCTCGAGCGTCTCAAAATGATCATAGGCTCAAGAGGGAGAAGACATGCACACTTGGGGCGGATCCTGTGCTGCAAGTGTCACCTAGGTCTCTGTGTACTTTGGCTGTGGCTCGGGAGTGCCATGAGGAACCTGCACTTTGTTATCTCTGCCCCCACTATCTCTGGTGTACTTGTAATCAATGCATACCCTCCTAACTAACACCTGCGAACCATCCCCATCAATCTCATAGTCTCTATGCCCAGGGGAGCAGGTACAGTTGCCTCTCGACCCCTCAGATCGTATCAAGTAAGCCCATACCGATGACTAACCTCGTGATATAGGGACCAGAGAAAAGAGCACCGATCCTGGCATAATGCGCCTGATGTCGTATATACTCTACCAAGATGTCTCCCAAGTGTAGCGATGTGCTTTGTACCATAGAGTATAGGTATAAAAGCTCCTGTCTGGTGAGCACACCAGTACTATCTCCACACCCATTCATTGACCTACTCAGAATGGTGTGAAGGTATTTGTGGCTCTGCCGGGAGAGGTAGGTGGCATTATAAACCCTGGGCTCATACTGCCCCTGTCCACACAACGCATTGTATGCGCACTGCGGTGTCAAACTCCTAGTATAACTTGTGGAAAATTACTCATACTAATTTGTCTGTCTAGGATGCATCATATAGCTCCATCCAGATCAAAAATTGAGTCATGCTCAAGCTATGGTACTGTCCGAGGGCTCAAAACCGTATAGCACCTACACTGTCAAAATTGGAATACAAGCGATCATAATCAAATGATGGTAAAACATCGAGCATCAATGTACGGATGGCAGGCTTTTTCATCAATAATAAATCGTCCTAATTGCCAAGCGCAAGCATATCCTCCATCTCCTAAACCATATCACCTGTCGTCTAGAACTCTCTCAAAGTGTCTAGGTCGGGAAAACGCGACTGTCCAAATCGTAACTTCGAAAACCTCTCAAAGCGAGCTTGGTGCTTGAGAATTATGAAATCCATGCGTTCGGCCTCAAGCGATGACACTTGGGGATGCTTGCTATCATGCATCTTCGATCGGAGGGCCATATCTGCAAAATTAAAACATAAAATTGATCTAAAGAATTCAAAAATTAATTATGTCGAATTCCACACGGTCTTGTGGGATTTCCACACGCCCTTGTGGATCCACGGGGTGTGAAAACCGCACGGCCATGCCTCACTAAACCAAACATACCCCTTTGTACTCTTTCTTACTTTGTTCTAAGCATGCATAAACCCTATAAACATACAAATGAAGTAACATTCATCATTTTAATGGATTAAAATCAATTCATAGCGAACAAAAGAGGAATTGACGGTTTACCAACAGTTGAAGATGAAAGCCTTCGAATATGGCCGAAAATTCAAGTGAAACACCTCTAGATCAACGGTGCGAGATCGAGAGAGTAGTGGAGAATATTCTCTGAGTGATTGGGAGTGTAAGAATGAATACACTCAAAGGGCTTTTAAAGAAATCCCGCGGCTTTTGCGTTTCTGTACATTCACACGGGCGTGTGGAAATTATTTACGCCCGTGTGACTCCACAGGAGAGACCCACTGGGATAGACGCACACCCCTGTGTGCTCTTGGGATAACACTTTGATACTCTAAACACAAACACACGGCCTTATGGAAATTACCCACGCCCATGCGCCCAACCCACAGGGGCAAACGCACGCCCCTGTGGCTTCTCTGTCCAACCGTGAAAATTTCTCTAAGTGTTTCACACGTCCGTTCGGAAATTCCACACGGGCGTGTATCCTTACTGGGCAGTTAACAGGGTTCAGATGCATGCCCCTGTGTCATCTAGGGATGGAGGAGAACCTTCCTGCAGAGATCCATATGGGCGTGCGGAAATTACCCATACCCGTGCATTTGTGATGAAGTCATCCAAAGGGGCAAGTCCACGCTTATGTGTCTTCTCGAGAAAAATTTCTAAGTCACTGTAAGGAAATACACGCCCGTGTGTAAATTCCACACAGGCGTGGACGGTCTCAAGGTCGTTCACAGGGGCCAGTCCATGCCCCTGTGCCGTCTCTGGATGAGCGCTGAACCAAAATGCACGCCCGTGTGGAAATTCCACACGGGCGT
Organism: Dioscorea cayenensis subsp. rotundata; assembly: GCF_009730915.1. Taxonomy (NCBI): domain Eukaryota; kingdom Viridiplantae; phylum Streptophyta; class Magnoliopsida; order Dioscoreales; family Dioscoreaceae; genus Dioscorea; species Dioscorea cayenensis. The sequence continues at coordinate 10,576,070 of NC_052477.1, read as the reverse complement.
GTGTTTTCTCTGGACACTTAAAAAACTTTACAGGTTCTGTAGAAAATTTGTGAGCATAACTATACACATAGAGCCTGCCTTACAAGGCAACTTTAACCAGAGAAAAGACAGAAAATATGCTCAAACGACCAAAATTCTTCCCCACAACAATAAAGCACATTATGACACCAATTAATTCACAAGAAAGTCACAACAAAAGGATCTAAAGATCAAGACACAAAACACTCATGCTTTATTCATGCAAACACTAACTAAAACAGAAAAGGCTTGGGTTGCCTCCCAAGAAGCACTTTGATAAGTGCTTGAGTGAACATGTTTTTATGCATGTTTTACATACATTGAGCATCATATTTTATACGGTTTATGTCTCATTTCGTGTATTGGGTGTTCTTTTATGCATATAGGTTGTGAAGGCATTGGGATTTGAAAAGGGAGCGAAGATAGGCTATCATGGCATAATATTGGGAGTTCTTGTACAAATCAAGTTGGAAGACACAAGAGGAGTTCGTGTATGAGGAGATGTGTGCCAACTTCCATAGTTTTTGCAAGCCAAGTTATTAATGGAAGGGCACAAAGGCAGCCATGTCTCCATATTCCTCCTCTTTGTAAAGATTTCAAGACCTTTCAAGACGCATTGATGAAGGAAAAGCCGTATAGCCTACCATATGATCGTGTGCCCGATCGTGTGGCCTTAAGAGGAGAATGTTTATCGTCGTGCAGCAGAATCACTGTAGCAGAATTACTGTTCACGCGCCCGCGCGGAAATTCCGCGCGACCGCTGGAAAGTTTCTCGCAGCCACGCGCGCGTGGGGGCATGTGATGACGCGTTGTGAGGCTATAAATACACCTTTTGGCCGATTCTAAAGGGACTTTTGTGGAGCTTTGAGCAGAGACATTGAGAGAGAGCGGCTAGGGGTTTGAGGAGAAGGTCTTCGCCCGATTGATAGGGAGTTCTTCACCAACTTTGATAGATTCCTTCGATGTCATAGCATTTTTGGGGAGCCATTGGCAACCTAGCTTCGGAGAGGAATCCTTCAAGACTTAGAACTACCAATCAAGGCCAATCCATGCAATTCGAGGGGTTTCTCTATGGGTTTTATTGCTTTTCATTGTATTCATTATTGTTTTTGTAACTAGGCCCATGGAGGGCTAAACCCTAGTGGGTATTTGGGCATGTGAACCCTAAGATTTATATTTTTTTGGATTGATTCTCTTAATGTTTCTAGTTAATCCGAGTTGTCTTGAGTTTTAATCTTGTGATTTAATTGCTTTTCTAGTGTTGTTAATCCTTGTGGTTGATTTACATTGCATGATTTAATACTTTAATGTGAGAGGTCTCCATTAGAGTTAGATTTCCAAGATTAAAAGAGGGTTGAGAGGGTGAGCCTTGAGATGGAGGAGTGTCCCTTTCCCTTTCGATTGAGTGTTTCCTATCTCCGTATTCCATATTCTCTTTGCAACTATATTTGGTGTGAGGCGTGAGATTGCTCGATTTCTCCGCCGGGACCTTGTAGGGGGTTAGGATCCTTCGCCGGGAATTAGGGTTGGATCTACATTTAGGAATCGGTTTCACTCTTAGGGTTTTCCTTAGAGCATATTACGGTCATATGGGGTGTGAAGTGTTGAGATTGGTCGATTTCTCCACCGGGACCTTGTAGGGGACTAGTGCCTTTTGCTTGGAGACAAGGATTGGTTATCGTTGGACTACCTCGACTCATTAGACTCGATTCTAGAGCATTTAGTGAATCTTGAGCTTTAAAGAAGATCTTTAGGGGATCATTGCCCGAATACCTCATCCTTAGTGATTGAGACTCTTCTACTTTATTTCTTGCATACTTGTTTGCTTTTGCTTTGCAATTAGTTCACTTCATTATATTCATTGATTCCGACTAGATAATTGAGAAGTGGTTATTACTAGTACTTCCGTTCCCTGTGGATTCGACTACCCGACTCACCGAGTAATTATTACTTCGACACCCGTGCACTTGCGGTTTACGCACGCATATTCGGACGTGTCACACTTGTTTAACATCACTTAGCTTGACGTAACTTATCTTACCCCACGGGGGTTCATAGATGAAGGTTTTCCTCTTACCCATGGCTTGGAAGCACGATGAACACTGTCTTTTGAAGGTAGAGGGAGAGTTGTCGAGCTTGGTACCACTTAACAAGGGCTCGTCCATCTTGTTCTGATCTTGCACATCCCCAACAGCCTTGGAGCGTTTCCTATGGCATCTCCTTCCTCGCTTCATCTTCCGAAGCACCTTATTCATGATTCCTGGTGTAGATGGCACTTTCTCCTCTAGACCAAGCTTCATTACTTCTTCATTATCTACCTCTTCGTCTAGTAGCACTTCATACGGGTCCAGATTCAACATTTCCTGCACATATTCATCAATTATCTCATCAGTAGTGTCGAGAAAATATAGATCATCATCAAAGTCAAGAGAATGTTGCATGGCTTCGGCGAGGCGGCATGTGAGCTTATCATCTCCAACCCTCAATGTCAACTCCTCGCCATCCATGTCGATTAGTGCCTTGGAAGTGCACAAGAATGGCCTCCCAAGTAACAAATAAACATTTACATCCTTGTCGATGTCCAAGACCACGAAGTCTATAGGAAATATATACTTGTCGACCTTGACAAGCACGTCTTCAATGATGCCCCTCGAATGTCTCACCGTTCGGTCCACCAATTGTAATGTCATCAAAGTGGGCCTAGGCTCTCCCAAGCCTAGCTTCTTGAAGAAAGTATATGGCATGACGTTTATGCTAGTCCCAGAATTGGGCAATACCATTTCTTAACCCATATTACCAATGTTGTACAGAATGATGAAGCTTCCGAGGTCTTTCTCCTTGTTCGGCAAATTTGTTTGCAATACCGTGGAACAAGAGGCATCTAGGATCACCGATGTACTTTCCTCCAACTTCCTCTTATTGGTCAGTAGATCTTTCAAGAACTTAGCATACCGAGGCATTTGAGACAACACCTCCACAAAAGGAATGTTGATGTGCAATTGCTTAAATAGACTCAAGAAATTCTTATATTGCTCATCATTTTGGTCATTCTTCAATCTTGAAGGATAAGGAATTCTAGGCTTGTAGGATGGGGGTGCCACCTCCTTCTCCTTGTTTGCTCTTTCCTTAACTTCCACGACCTCGGGTGCATCAACATTGGTTTTCTCACTAGGAGATTTACCATTAACTTCATGACCACTTCTCAAAGTGATCGCCTTCACATGTTTCCATGGATTAGTTTCAGTGTTGCTAAGTAGACTCCCTTGAGGTCTCTCCGATAGAGACTTCGTAATTTGCCTCACTTGGTTCTCTAAATTGTGTATTGAATCGGTGCGGTTACGAAGTGTAGCTTTGACCAACTGAAACCGATTGTCCGGTGTTTGAACAAATCTGGTCAAAGTTTTCACTAAGTCATTCATCTGGGTCTCCAAACTTGAAACAATATTCTCCATGTTTGGGGCTTGTTGTTGTTGTTGGAAACTCGGTGGTGATATAGCTTTCTACTGCCCTTGGTGGTTACTCCACAAAAAGTTGGGGTTGTTCTTCCAACCCGGATTGTAGGTGTTGTTATACGGATTACCTTGGTTCCTCATGGCATTACCTACCAAATCAACTTGCTCAACTGAAGATGCATCTCCAATAGAAATAAGGCAATTGGTTGGAGCATGTCCTCCCCCATAACCTATGCAAGTAGTGACGGCCGCTAATCTATTAGAATTTAGAAGGTCTAACTTCTTGCTTAATGATTGCACTTGGGCCCCCAAAGAAGTGACTGTATCAATTTCATAGAGTCTGGCTACTTTCTTCCTTTCCCGGGCATTCCACTGGTAACTGTTCATGGCCATTTCCTCTACCAATTACCGGGCTTCATCAGGGGTCTTGTTTCCCATTGTATCTCCTGCGGTACCATCTAGAAGCTATCTTGTAATTGTACTCACATTTATTAGGGAATCCGTGTTGCGGGCACTTTTGCAAGAGGTCCTTGAAACGTTTCCATGTCTCAAACAATAATTTGAGCTCCATCTGTACGAATGAGGATATCTCAACACAAAGCCTCACTGACTTCCCTAAGGGAAAGTATCTCACAAGAAAGGCTTCGAGCATTTCATTCCAAGTCTTGATGGAAGCCTTTGGCAATGAATGAAGCCATTGCTTGGCTTTTCCTTTGAGAGAGAATAGGAAAGCCCTCAATATGATAGCATCATCCGACACTCCATTAATCTTTAACATATCAGAAACTTCCAAGAAGTTCTCAATATGATTGTTTGGGTCCTTATCGGCCAAACTATTGAACTGCGCTAACTATTGAATCATTTGAATGAGTGCCTATTTTAGCTCAAAATTCTGAGATGTGATTGGGGATCGCACAATACTCGATTGTGTGCACAAAACTAAAGGTCTAGCATAGTCAGAAAGTGTAATCTGTTGCTCATTCTATTTTGCCATATTGTCCGACCCTTGACCTTCTGCTAAGTGTAAGCTCAAGCTCAGGATCCCCTTCAACAAGTTGTGAAGGGTTCCCTCTGGTCATAACCTGGAGCTGCAACCAAAAAGAAAAGAAAAATTAGAATGATGGAAGAATACGAAAATATGAAATAGAGTGAATGATGAATAGATAAAATAGCAAAGTGCAAAGTATCGTTGAACACCTACTCCCCGACAACGGCGCCAAAAACATGACAACGCCCCTTGTGTGTTACCCGCAAGTGCATGGGTTTGTTGAAGTAATAAATCCCAGATGAGTGGGTATTGTATCCACAGAGAGTAGGGAGTAAAAATACGAAGATTGCTATTTAACTAAGCAAATAAAGAATAATGATTGTGTTGATGAAATGTAATGGAAGCAATAATAAATGAAACTAAGAAATAAAGCAAGGTGCAACTAAAATGAGAGGTTAGGCAATCGATAGAGATGGGGTACTTGGATATTGGTCCGCCTAGGACAATTGCTTCAAGTGCAAACCAACTATTAAGTTTCCTAATTGATGCTTAATGAGTCATGGAAATCCTTAAATACACGGTCCCAAATTTAAGGTCAACCATGACTAACTCTACACTATGTCCCGGCGGAGAAATCGATCAATCTTAACACCTGACACTATGTAGAGTTGCAAGAAGCTCTAGGGATTCCACGTGATAAACCTTATTCCTATATATAGATCTAACCCTTTGGTCCAGGTGAAAGACCCCTAGTCACAATTAAGCCCTGGGTGCTAGAGTCACTTCAACTAAGCCCTAGCGGAAGGTCATCCCTTAGCCCATTCACTCTACTATGACCGCAAAGAACTCTTGGAACATGGAGGTAGGATAAATCACATCCTAGGAGAAAGGGGACACTCCACTACTTCTCGATTATCTCCAATCTTACAATGTCTAACCTTCATGATGTGTCACTTACTCACAAGGATTACAATGTCTAACCCTCATGGTGTGTCACTACCTCTCGACTATCTCCAATCTTACAATGACTACCTTTCAACAAGCATTTAAGATTGGAACTCAATTAAAAAACATCAATTAAGGGAAACAATATAGAAGATTAATGAAACAAATACATCCTACGATTCACAAATCCAAGTACCCACTAGGGGGTTTAGCTCTCCATGGAGCTAGTTACAATCAACAATGAAATCGAATGTAAAAACAAGTAATCCATAGAAAAACCCCCTCGGTGTTCATATCGATGGTCTTGTGGAGTAGCCTAGTATTCTCCAAATATTCCCTTGTCCGGCCTAGGGCACACCTCGCCGGATCTATGCTGACAAAAGCTCTCCCAATAACCTTCTTCCAAATGAATCGGAGTGTCAAATCCTTCGAATGACTCCATGACTTGCCAAAATCCTTTCCAAACCCTAGCCAACGGCTTTCCAAATGATGGAGAAAAGTGGAAGAGAAGAGGGAAAAAAGATTGCAAAAATTCGGCTGAATCGCGGCTTAAATAAGGCTGGAATCGGGAATCCATAAGCCCCTGTAGATTTTTTCCACGGGTATGTGGATTTTCCACACGAGCGTGGGGAATTTCCACATGCCCGTGTGGATTCTCTAGAAATCTATTTTCTGGCTGGCTGTGAATAGGAACTACTACAGTACTTCAACAAAATGCTCCCAATTCCACACTTTTCATCGAGGCAATATAAACGGGCACACGTTTATGCCGTAGATCGCAACTCTTCTTCAATCAAAAAAGCGTATTGGTGACGATCTTGCTATCGATGCACAAGTCAGGATACGCAAATGTGACTACCTTCATGCCCCTCTGACTCATTGTAATGGCATGAATACATCGAGATTGGCACATATTCACGCATCTTAAGACCCCACTTGTGTAATCGTCTTGGTTCCTTCCAAGATTCTACCAAATAGTGCGTTCACGATCTACTTTTTTCTTTTTTTCTCAATACTTAGCTTCACAACCCTACATATGCAAAAGAACACAAATACACATGTATTAGCACTTAAATATGATAAAAGTAATGCTCATCATAAGGAAAGAATACTTCGCATTCTTAACACACAAGCACTTATCAGCAAGTGCACGCTAACCACGCGCATGTGTGGCTGGCCTGGGGTGTGGCCTGCCACGTGCCCAGCTGATGGGCACGTGGCTTGGCCGGGCACGCAGCCAAGGGGGCGACGTCCCTACGTGGGTGCCCGACCTTGGCCAAGGTCATGCCCGTACACCTTCTAAACCCATTTATACACATCTAAGAGGTATCTAGCATGATTTCCTAAGAAGATTTGCACATAAACACCATGAAAACTCCACGAAAATGATAATGAATACATGGAAGGGATAGAGAGACGTGAGGGCTTATTGGAACAAATCGGAGAAGAAACTCAGTGAAAACTCCAGCAAATCATGTCTATACCTTAAAGGAATTGAAGAAAATTGGTTTTGAAGTGTAAGAAGTGAGTTTCATAGAGGTGAAGAGGTTGTAGATGAAAGTGTGTGTTAGGGAAGATGACAATGAATAGTGTCTCTTAACCTTCATATAGGCACATGTGGGTGTGGATATTCCACACCCCGCATAAATACTATACACGCCCCGTAGAAATTCCACACGGTTGAGTGGACTGTAAAATTTTTGCAGACAGCCCACACAAGGCCTAAAACTCCAAATTAACACCAAATATTCAACTTTAAACATTAAATTCACCCTAAACCATGTCATACACATGAAAATCAACTTGAATCACTGAAAAATCATTGAAAACACCAACGGTCAACAAAAAATTAATCAAGACACACACTCATGAAATTATTACTACAGAATTTAAATTCTAAGTTTAAAAACTAACTAAAAGCTTGGGTTGCCTACCAATAAGCACTTGTTAAATGTCACTCATGTCCTTACCCCATGGTGGCTCATAAAGATGAAGAATCTCCTTCTTAGCAACCTAGACACATGATGGACAGAAATTTTGCATACTCAAAGAGAAATATTTAAACTTGTTACCGAATGATGGAATGTCATGATCTTCCTTTGTATGCTTGTGTCCTAGCATGCTAGAGTGCTTTCGGTGGCGACGTCTCAACCTCTTGACTCAGCAAAAAATCTGTTTGAAAAATCCTCCATGGGGTTGCTCATTGAGGACTTGGTCTACATCATTGTTCATTTTCTCCTCCTCCATGTCCGGCCACTCCTCATATGGATCCGGATGTAAAAATTCCTGCAAGTACTCATTAACAATCTCATCACTGACATCTAAAAATAATAAGAGTCATCAAAGGTAAGAGAATGCTTCATTGCTTCGGCGAGGCGGTATGTGATCTTTTATTCTCCAATGCGCAATGTCATCTTGCCTCCATCCATGTCAATGAGCGCCTTAGGGATTTGTAAAAAAGGTCTTCCTAGAATTAATGGAACCTCTAAGTCTTCATCAATATCTAGCACCACAAAATCTGTAGGAAAAATATACTTGTCAACCTTTACTAAAACATCATCAATTATATCTCTAGGATGACGAACAGAGCGATCGGCCAGCTGTAATGTCATGCTGGTTAGTCTTGGCACTCCCAACCCCAATTTCTAAAACAATGTGTATGGCATGACATTAATACTCGCCCCCAAATTGGCCAAGGCTTTTTCTTCCCACAAACCTCTGATTACACATGGTATGAGGAAACTTCTCGGATCTTTCATTTTGTTTGGCAAATTTTTCTGAAGCATTGGTAAATAACTACCTTCAAAGACCACAGCCACACTCTCTTCCATCTTCCTCTTGTTAGTCAAGAGGTCCTTTAAGAATTTTGCATAATGAGGTATTTGGGATAACGCCTCTACAAATGGAATGTTGATGTGTAACTCCTTGAATAGTTGCAAGAATTTCCTATTTTTCTCATCAGTTTGGTCTTTCCTCAACAGTACTGGATAAGGAATTCTTGGAGTATATGAAGGGGGTAACATAGCTGGCCCTTTCTCCTTGTCTTGAACCTTATCTTTCAGCCTTTCTTGAGGAATTTTAGTAGTCTCTGCAATGGGGATTTTAGCTTGAAGAATTTCAGAATTTTTCTCAGTAGTGAGTTTTCTTGGAGCTCTTGACCACTCCTCAAAGTGATCACCTTCACTTGCTCTCTTTGTGTTAGTCTCGGTGTTACTTGGCAAGCTTCCTAGAAGGCTTTTCACCAATGACTCCGCTATCTGTCCAACTTGATTCTCCAAATTGTGCAAGGAAGTGGTGTGATTATGGAGTGTTACCTCTATGTTTTGGAACCTTGTGTCAGTTGATTGAATAAACATTGACAAAAACCCTTTCTAACTCTAAAACTCTCTCCGGAATTGAAGATGTTTGCAGAAATCCTTGTGGGACAGCGGCCTTTTGCTACCCTTGATTGCCCCATGAGAGATTTGGGTGGTTCCTCCAACCTTGGTTGTAGGTGTTTCTATAAGGAGTACATTCTCCTCTTCCCGAATTACCCACAAAATCTACTTGTTCAGTTGGGGTTGAAGTAGCAATTGAGATAGGACAATCGGATGGCATGTGCGAACCCCCATAACCATCACAACTTGTGATTGCGGCTACTCTTGACGAAGTCAAAGTATCCAATTTCTTGCTCAATGCCTCTACTTGGGCTGCCAAGGAGTTAACCGCATCAATCTCATGGTGTCCGGCCACTTTCTTCTTTTCTCTTGCATTCCATTGGTAGCTATTCAAACCCATTTCTTTAATTAATTGTCGGACCTCTTCAGGCTTCTTGTTTCCCAATGTTCCTCCCGACGCTCCATCAAGAAGTTGTTAGGTGCTTGAGTTCAACCCATTGTAGAATGTGTGAATGACCATCCATTCGGGAAACCCATGTTGTGGGCACGTCCGCAAGAAGTCCTTGAATCGCTCCCAAATCTCAAATAAGGATTTAAGCTCCATCAGAAAAAATGAAGATATCTCCTTACATAGCTTTGCCGATTTTCCCAGAGGGAAATAACTTGTAAGGAAGGCTTTGACCATTTCGTTCCATGTTGTGATAGAAGCTCTTAGCAATGAATGGAGACGTTGTTTAGCTCTTCCCTTCAATGAGAATGGGAAAGCTCTCAAGCAAATTACATCATCCAAAACCCCATTGACCTTCAACATGTCACACACTTCAAGAAAATTCTCAATACGATTGTTTGGGTCTTCATCAGCTAACCCATTAAATTTTGTTGACTGTTGAACCATTTGAATGAAACCCTTCTTTAACTCAAATTTCTTGGCTTCTACCGATGGCCTAACAATGCTCGATTGCGTCCCATGAATTGTAGGCCTAACAAAATCTGAAAGTGTTCTTTGTTGCCCCTCTTGTTCTGCCATATATTCAGATTCTTCAACCTCTATTTCAGCTGGAAAATTTTGTTCTTGCACAGGTTCTTTGCCCCTTCTATTAAATCTCTGCTCAATTTCAAGATCCTCTTCAACCAATGTCAAAGAATTCCCTTGGGCCATAACTAGTAGCTGAAATCAATGAAAAGAAACAATGAGAATGGCAAAAGAGAGAAATATGAAGTAGAAAAGAGAATGAAAATGTGAATGACTAAATTAACCAAGTCCTAATGTTCACAATATCCCATTCCCCAGTAACAACGCCAAAAACTTGACACATATCCGAATAGCGTGTGAACCATAAGTGCATGGGTGTCGAAGTAATAATCACCCTAGTGAGTGGGTAGTTGAATCCACAGGGAACGGAAGTATTAGTAGTAACCAATTCTTAGTTATCTAGTCAAAATCAATGGATGTGATGAAATTAACTAATCGCAAGAAAATTAATAAGCAAGCAAACAACCAAGATAGAAAGTAAAAGAGATCTCAATCAATAAAAGTGAGGTACCTGGGTAATGCTCCCCCTAGGATCTAACATGAAGCTCAAGATTTGCTAAATGCTCTAGGGATAACTAAGAGTTGTAATCCAAGAACAACTGGCCCTTGCCTCCTAGCCACCGGTACTAGTCCCCTACAAGGTCCCAGTGGAGAAATCACTCAATCTCACCACCTCAAACCCCATATGACCGCACTAAGCTCTAGGGATACCTAAGAGTGAAACTGATTCCTAAAGATAGATCCAAAACTATTTCTAGGTGAAAGATCGCTAATCCCCTATAAGGTCCCGGCGGAGAAATCTATTAATCTTACACCTCACACCAAATATGGTTACATAGACTCTAGGAAATACGGAAATAGGAAACACTCATCGAAAGGGAAAAGAGACACTCCACTATCTTATGACTCACCTTCTCAACCATCGTTAACCTTGAAGTTCTAACTCTAATGGAGACCTCTCTCATCAAAGTAACAAATCATGCATAATAAATCAATCACAAAGACCAATAAAACACGCAAGCCATTGAAACACAAGGTTAAAACTCAAATCAACTCAGATTTAATAGAAACATAAAACAAATCAATACAAAAGAATAGATCCTAGGGTTCACATGCCCAAATACCTACTAAGGTTTAGCCCTCCATAGGTAAGTTACAAAACAATGACTAATACAATGATTAGCAATATAAACCATAGAGAAAAATCCCCTTGAATTGATGATGATGGCCTTGATGGTTCGCTTAACGTCTGGAAGGGTCATCCTCCGAAGCTAGGTTGCCAAAGGCCCCCTCGATGTTATGACAGAGAAAAGATTAATCAAAGTTGGTGAAGAATAGCCCCCGATGTCACCAAAGACTTCCTCTAAAAGCCTAGCTGCCTTTCTCTTAGAGTGCTCGCAAAAAGCCCCGCAAAAAGTCTCCAAAGAATAGGGCAAGTGGCCTATTTATAGTCCTAAAAAGCGGCTGTCACATGCCTTCACGCACCTATGTGGAATTTCCACATGGTAGCATAAATAGTAATTCTGCTACAGTACTACTACAGTTTTGCTACATAACTTGACTACAATGCTCTTCACAAACGTGGTCCAAACACTCTTCTCTTAAGGCCACATGGTCAGGCACACGTCCATGTGGTAGGCTATAAGACTTTTTTTCGTTGACTCATCATTTGAATTGTCTTACATTCTTCACAAAGAGAAGGAATAAGGAGATGTGACTACCTTTGTGCTCTTCCAACTAGCAAATTGGCTTGAATCTCCTTGGAAGTTGGCACACATCTCCACGTTCATGAACTCCTCTCGTGTCTTAGCCTTTGAATTGGACAAAAACTCCCAACATTGTGTTTTTATAGCCTATCTTTGCTTCCTATTGACTCTTCAAGGTATTTACAACCTAATTGCACATAAAAACACCTAATACTGAATATGAGACATAAACCATGATAAAAATGATGCTCTATGCATGTAAAACATATAGAAAAATATGTCTACTCAAGCACTTATTAACGGATTAGTCATGGTTGACCTTAGGTTTGGGAACGTGTCACTTTGGATCTCCACGATTCATTAAACTTCAATTAGGAGATATAATACTGGACTTGCACTTGAAACAATAGTCATAGGGTGAGCATTGTCCGAGTACCCCATTTTATCATCAATTACATCTCTTTCCTACTCTTGCATGTTCTCCTTTCACTTCTACTTTTCTTTGCAATAATATTTTGAAGCAACATCACAAATTGGCTTTCACTCTAGCTAATTAGCAGTATTTATTGTTTCTGAGCATCTATTTGATTGCTTCCCCGCAAGTGTACGGGATCACCAAGTAATACCTCGTGTGAAGACACGAGGATCGTATTCGACGGGGCTAAGGATCTCCTATTACTCCTTCTTGAGCTATTATCTAGCCTAAGATCTCAATCGTTGGATTTTACTCTACTAAATGTGATTAAAGCTAAAACGATATTTTCCAACAAATTAAAGAGAACAAGCAATGAGCAAGCAAGAGAATCAATGAAATGCAAAGGTCTATGGATGTGGATCCCCTTTAGGGGTTATCATGCAACATGGATGATGATCTAAAGATGCAAGGGTAAAATGGACCATGAGATTCCAAGACTAGAACAACCCCAATTTCTCGGTGATTGAACCCTAATCCCACACGAACATAGATAGGAATTTCTCCCAAATCCATATCCCTACGATTGCATTAAGTACGAGGAAATCTCACTTAGGAGTAAACCTACTCTTCTTCAGATTAAACCTAAATGGAGGGCTACCAAACACCTGATTTCTCGGCGTAATGATACAAGTATCCCCTTCTAATTTAATCATGATCTAATACATGCGAGCAAGTCACATCTACATGCATCACTCATAAAAGAGCTACGAATTTCTCCTTAGTGTAGCACTTATCATGAAAACAATGGATTAAATCTCAAAATTACCCAAACATGGAATTAACAAGTTATCGTCCAATATACATGATAAAATCTCCCAAGGTTCACCAACACCCGGTGGCCTTGGAAGTCTAGTGTGTCATCATCACACAACAAGCAATACAAACAAGCAAAACATGAAACAAAAGCATAAATGACACTCCCTAGATGAAATGGTGGAGGAGGAGGTGAAGAATATGCCGAATGACACTTTCCCCGCCAAAGGAGTGCCCAATGACGCTTCCTCTAGCTGCGGGTCTCCTTCCTTCAAATTGTGGTAGATCTCCCCTTGAATGAAGTTGCCTTCTTGCCTTGAGAGACTTGGACCTTGGGCGTGGATGATCTTCTAGCTTCCTTGCCCTTTTTCTCCTCCCCAAGGTCGCAACAAGCCTCTCAAGTGTCTCCCAAAATATGCCCAGCAAAAAGTCCAGCCAAAAAATCAGTATATATACCCCCCGAGTCATACGGGTCGTATGGGGATCGTATGGGGGTCATATAGCACTCAAAAATCCTAGATTCGTATTTCATACATGGTGCATATGGCCTCTATATGGCCCCGTATACTAGGTAGTGTGGAAATCTGGGCAGACACTCCAAATCATTCCACTACTATAGTGCATACGGCCCCCATACTAGGTAGTATGTGGGGTGGTATGAAGTTCATGTTTTCTTCTCTTTTAGCCCAAATGATATCTTCTTGTCCTCCATGGCTTCCTTATGCCCTACAATGAAAGTAGTAGATGATTAAGCGCAAAACGGGCATCAAACCTCACAAAATACACGTAAAGAGAATACGATATATATATGAAAACATCTACATTTAGGCACTTATCAAATATCTCCACACTTAAGTGTTGCTTGTCCCAAAGCAATCAACTCATAAAAACACAAAGAGACTGAAAAGTGGCTAAATAGATTATGACAAGATCCCCTTGCTTATATCCCGCAAGTGCACGGGTTTGTCGAACTAATAATCACGGGTTAGCGGGTATCGAATCCACAGGGAGTAGGGAGTAAAGACACTTAATTCGATTCTTAGCTATGTGGAATATCAACAATAATAAGTGTGACAATGATTCAATTCTCAACAATTAAAAGAAACAAGTAAGAGAGCAAAAGTAAGAAGGAGGTAAGGCAATCGATAAAGATGGGGTACTCGGATGATGCTTCACCTAGGATAATCGCTTCAAGTGCAAGAGCTCTCTATTATGCTTCCTAATCAATGCAATGGTGAGTCATGGAAATCCTTACATACATAGTCCCAAATATAAGGTCAACTATGCCTAACTCTATTCATGTCCCGGAGGAGAGATTAAATAACCTCTCAACATTGCACTCGAATAAAGTTGCAATGAGCTCTAGGAATTCCAGGTGATAAATCTCTTCCTAATTATAGACCTAACCCTTTGGTCCAGCGTGAAGGTCCCTAACCACAATTAAGCCCTAGATACTAAGATCCCCTCAACGCTTCACTCCGTTGCACGCGCAACTAAGCCCAGCGGAGATTCATCCCTTAGACCATTCACTCTATTATGGCCGCAAGGAACTCGAGGAACGGAGGTAGAATCTATCACGCCGGAGGGAAAGGGATGCTCCCTGCACTCTCCCCGACTCACCCTCTCAACCCTCCCTAACCTAGCTTTTGTCTAACGCTCGTGGTGTGTCACTCACTCACAAGGTTACCAACAAGAACTCTCAACCCTAGTGTCACTCTAGGGGAAATGTTCATACAATCAAGCATTCAAGGTTGGAACTCACAATAAACATCAATTTATTGAAAGCATAATAAAGAAGTTCAATGAAACGAATACATCCTAGGGTTCACAATCACCGAAGTACCCACAAGGGGTTTAGCTCTCCATGGAGCTAAGTACAATCAAAGAAATCGAATGTAAAAGCAATGAATCCATAAAGAAACCCCCTCGATGGTCGTGTCGATGGTCTTGTTGAGAGTCCTCTACTCGTCATAAGGGATCCTTTGTCCGGCCTACGATACACCTTTGCTCGGGATCGATGCCGACTAAAGCTCTCCAAATAACCTTCTTCCAAATGACGCTCGATGTCGGAGCCGTAGAACCTCTCGAAAACCCTAGCCAATACCCCTCAAAACCCTAGCCGAACCCTCTCTCAAGTTGGGGAAAAAGATGGAGAAAAAGAATACCAAAATCGGGGCTGAATCGACTTTTAAATAGGGTCTGAATCGGGCGACTCCACGGGCGTGGATCGGTGACACGCGCCTGCGAAATTTTTCACACTGCAGTTGGATAATTTCCACACGCACCGTGTGGATTCTCTGCTTCTCCGATTTCTCGGCCGGTGCAGGAATCATCGCTCACGAGTGCATGCTACGTTGTTGCTGCAGTGCTCTGCTACAGTCTTCGATCTTAATAACTTCCCAATTCCATATTTTCATCGGGGTAACGCAAACGGGCACATGTTTACGTCGTGAATCACTTGCTTCTTCAATGATATACATGTTGGTGGACCTCTCGTTCTTATGTGCATAAATCGGAATGCTCGAGTGTGACTGCCTTTGTGCCCCTCCAAATGGATGTGCTTACTCGAATGCGAGGAGGTTGGCACACACTCTAGCATCTCACACCTGACCTATGTCTTCGCGTTTGAACCTTAGCAAGACTTCCTCCAAAATAGGTGCATTATGATCCATATTGGCCTATTTCCTTCATACTCGGCCTCACAACCCTACCTGCATAAAAGTAACATAAAAACACACATATTAGTGTAAAAACCTGAGAAAAGTAATGCTCAACATAAGGAATGAACACTTCGCATTCATATCGCACAAGCACTTATCACATTACCTCTGGCATCAAGCAAATATAAGACTCCAAAAGCAATGGACAATGATACATAGATGTTGAGTTATAGTTGATTGATTCCCCGTAAGTGTATGGGATCGCCAAGTAATACCTCGTGTGAAGACACGAGGATCGTATTCCACGGGGCTAAGGATTTCCTATTACTCCTTCTCGAGCTATTATCTAGCCTAAGATCTCAAATGATGGATTTTTACTCTACTAAAAGCAATTAAAACTAAAACAAGGTTATGAACAAATTAGAGAGCACAAGCAATCAGCAAGCAAGAAATTCAATATAATGAAAAGGCCTATGGATGTGGATCCCCTTTAGGAGTTATCATGCAACATGGATGATGATCTAAAGATGCAAGGGTAAAATGTACCATGAGATTCCAAGATTAGAACAACCCCAATTTCTCGGCGATTGAACCCTAATCCCATACGAACATAGATAGGAATTTCTTCGAAATCCACATTCCTACGATTGCATTAAGTACGAGGAAATCTCACTTAGGAATAAACCTACTCTTCTTTGGATTAAACCTACATGGAGGGCTACCAAACACCCAATTTCTCGGCGTGATGATACAAGTATCCCCTTCTAATCCATTCATGATCTAATGCAAGCGAGCAAGTCACATCTACATGCATCACTCATAAAAGAGCTACGGATTTCTCCTTAGTGTAGCACATAGCATGAAAACAATGGATTAGATCTCAAAATTACCCAAGCATAGAATTAACAAGTTATCATCCAACATACATGACAAAACCCCCCATGGTTCACCAACACCCGGTGGCCTTGGGGGTCTAGTGTGTCATCATCGCACAACAAACAATACAAACAAGCAAAACATGGAGCAAAAGCATAAATGGCACTCACTAGATGAAATGGTGGAGAAGGAGGTGAAGAATATGCTGAATGACACTTTCCCCGCCAAAGGAATGCCAAATGACGCTTCCTCTAGCCACGGGTCACCTTCCTTCAAATCGTGGTAGATCTCCCCTTAAATGATGTCGCCTTCTTACCTTGAGAGTCTTGGACCTTGGGCTTGGATGATCTTCTACCTTCCTTGCCCTTCTTCTCCTCACCAAGGTCGCCCAAAAGCCTCTCAAGTGTTTCCCCAAAATCGGCCAAGAAAAGGTCTAGCAAAAAAAGTCCTTGTTCTGCACTAAAAGTTGGTATTTATACCCCCAGAGGCATACGGGTCATATGGGGGTCGTATGGGGGTCATATAGCACTCAAAAACCCTAGATTCGTGATCCATACGGGGTGTATACTGCCCCTATACTGGGTAGTATGGAAATCTGGGCAGACACTCCAAATCATTCCACTGCTACAGTGCATATGTCCCCCATACTGGGTAGTATGGGGGTAGTATGAAATTCCTGTTTTCTTCTCTTTTCGCCCAAGTGATATCTTCTTGTTCTCCATGGCTTCCTTATGCCCTATAAAGTAAATAGTAGACGATTAAGCACAAAACGGGCATTAAACCTCACAAAATACATGCAAAGTGAATACGATATATACATGAAAACATCTACATTTAGACACTTATCAAATATCCCCACACTTAAGCGTTGCTTGTCCCCAAGCAATGAACTCATGAAAAACAAAGAGACTGAGAAGTGGCTAAATGCATTACCTCTGGCATCAAGTAAATATAGGACTCCAAAAGCAATGGACAATGATACATAGATGTTGAGTTATAGTCAATAAGCATAATAAAAATATCCTGTCTCACCCCTTATATGTCTGTGTCGTGTAAGTGAGTCTTATATCTCATTTGCCCTGATCTGGTCTAGCCTAAGGACTTCAATCAGTACAGCTCTAGATGCTAATCAATCCACATACAAAGAATACTATGTCTTAAACTACTAAGTGCTACTTCAATGGCCAAATAAGATCCTTCTAATTCAATACCTTGAAACTATGTCCACTTTCTACTCAAAACCTTCGGTAGGTACTCAAAAAGATCACTAGGTTTTATTTTCATTTCATCATTCATTTATTTTTTATTTTTTTCTTATTTTTTTCTTCTTTTTTTTTTGAGTCCGACTAACGTAGAATGCAAGAAAATCATTTTGAAATCTTTCTGGACGGTGCACATGCTGGTTAGGCACAAGGGCCACCTAACTACTCGATTACAGTCCACATAGACGCATTCATGCTTCAATACCAGAGGAATACTGACATAGACTCATTTTTTTTTTTACATTCACCCTAGATCACATCTTCATAGTACACTACATGCCACAAAAGCTCAACAAGACATAGAAGTTCTTAAGAGTCCATTGAAGGAAAGAACGTAGTGTTCTAAGGCCAAGTACTCAAAGTAGTGTGTTACGCAAACAAGAGAGTTAGAGAGTAGTCACATTGGCTATTCCCAGGGCATCGACAAAAACTCAGTGCACATGACAATACTAGGGGTAAAACAGGATTCAATAAAGCATAGAAACAAGTAACTCACTGATACGCATCCGAATATGCGTGTAAACCGCAAGTGCATGGGTGTCGATCTAATAATTACCCTGGTGAGTGGGTAGTCGAATCCACAGGGAACAGGGCTACTAGTACTAACTTCTTCTCTGCTTTCTAACCTAATGATAAATGGAAAGGTGTGGTGATCTAATGTTCGAAGAAATGAATACCGGAGACGAATATGCAACGGTTAAATGGATGGAGATCTCAATCAGTAAAAGTGGGGTATCCGGGCAATGCTCCCCCTAGGATTCAGGTATTAGGTACCGAATAAGCAAAGTGTTTCTATGATGAGTAAGTTAAGTCGTGGAAATCCAAATATAATCGGATCCGGCCTCCCGATCAACGATACTAGTCCCCTACGAGATCCCGGTGGAGAAATCGCTCAATCTCAACACCTCACACCACATATAACTGCAAAGCACTCTAGGGATTCCAAGAGATGTATCCGATTCCTAAAGATTGATCCAACCCTAATTCCCTGCAAAGGATCCTAACCCCCTACAAGGTCCCAGCGGAGAAATCTCTCAATCTCACGCATCACACCAAATATGGTTGCATAGAGCTTAGGGAACGGAGATAGAATACACTCAATCGGAAGGGAGAGGGGACACTCCACTATCTCATGACTCACTCTCTCAACCCTCTTTAACCTTGAAGTTCTAACTCTAATAGAGACCTCTCTCACATCAAAGTAACAAATCATGCAAATCCAATCAACCACAAGGATTAATTAAACAAGCAAGCAATGAGAATATAAGATTAAAACTTAATCAAACTCGGATTAAATAGAAACACTAAGAAAATCCACAAAAGATGAGAATCCTAGGGTTCACAAGCCCAAATACCCTCTAGGATTTTAGCTCTCCACGGAGCAACATACAAAACACACCATCAATGAATGAAAGTACATTAAAACCATATAAATAAACCCCCTTATATATGAACTGATGGCCTTGATGGAGAGCTTCGACGTCTCGAAGGACCCACTCCGAAGCTAGCTTCACCGGTGGCTTCCTTGATGCTATGACGGAGGAGGAATCGATCAAAGTTGGTGACGAAGTGCCTCCAAAGCCGCAAAGACCTCCTATCCAAACCCTAGCCATCTCACCCCTCAAGAGCTGCACAAAAGATGAGAAAGAATAGGGCATAACTGCTACAGTGAAATTGATACAATAAAATCGCTACAGTACTTTTCACAAAACGCGATCCGAATACTCTTCTCTTGAGGCCACATGTCCGGGCACACATCCATGTGGTAGGCTATAAAACTTTTCTTCAACGACATATCTTTGAGAGGTCTTGCAATCTTCACAAAGAGAAGGAACATGAAGATGTGGCTGCCTTTGTGCCTTTCCAACTAGTGAATTGACTTGAATCTTCTTGGAAGTTGGCACACATCTCCATGTTTATGAATTCCTCTCGTGTATTGGTCCTTAAATTGAACAAAAACTCCTAACATTGTGTCTTTATAGCCTATCTTTGCTTCCTTTTTACTCTTCAAGGCATTCACAACCTATATGCATAAAAGAACACCAAATACACAATATGAGACATAACCCATGGTAAAAATGATGGCCAATGCATGTAAAACATATATAAAAATATGTCTACTCAAGCACTTATCACGCACATCAATCATTAGTCCAAGCTAAAAGAATCTTTCAAGAATGAACAAAGCCATCATAGGTAACACTAGCATGTAGCAAATGATCCTAATACATGAAATACACCCATCCCCACACTTAGTGTTGTACATTGCCCTCAATGTACACTAATCATGATATGCATGCTAGATGAAGCAATGAAAATATTGGAGGAGGGTGAAAATGAACTCCCCGGTTCAACTTGTACTCGTCATGAGGTATGAATCGACAAAAGGTGTCGTGAGCAATACATGTCGGGTCCGACCTCCATTGAGAACTAGGGAAGCTCACCAAATTCCCTCAATGCCCTGCGAGGAAAAAAGGGGACATCATCATTGCACAAAAACTTACAAAGGATAGATGGGGAGTAATCATGCAAAAACTAAAACAAAATACAAAGGGAACATAAAAACTAGAAAATAAAATCAAAACAATAAAATAAATTGTCCATGCTCATCCTTGTCCTTAGAATTAGGTCTCTCATCACAACATGACATCTTGTTCCATGTGGCCACCCGTGTGGTGTAAATATCATTTAATGGTTGCTTGTTAATTTCTTCATCCCCAAAATTCCTAAAAACCATGAAAAACCCAATCAAGCATAGAGGAATCTAATATGATTCAAAATGTAGTGTAAGAGATGAAGAAATAATGAAAAATATGATGTATTGTACCCTATACGGCCGTATGGGGGCCGTATGGGTACTATTCATTTTGACAGAACCTCCCCAAAAACATGGAAATCAAAAACTTTTTTACATAAATTCAAGGGAGACTTCATCCATAACAATCACACCATCCAAACCAAGCAAAATGCTAAAGAAATTCCACAAAAGCTCCAAGAATTCCCAAGAAATGAGAAAGATAAAACTAGGGCATAGAAAAAGCATACCGACAAAATCTTGAGAAAACAAGCTTTAAACTCGAGGAAAACTACTAGGTCAACGTCTCAAATGGATGAGGAGAAGATTTAGGAGAAAAATGAGGAGATTTTGCCAAGAAATCAGTGAGAAAGAAGAGAAAAAGTCGGTGGAAAAAGAGAGAAAAGAAGAGAATGGAAGAAAGAAAAGAGAGAGAAGAGAGATGAGGGTTAAATGGGGAAGAATCGGGCCATATGGCCCCCGTATGGGGGCCGTATGGCCTGAGAAGGCTTCTCGGTCATTCTGGATGGCATCCCAGATGGCCCAGTATGGGGGGCCATATGGGGGGCCCTCTGAGATGGCACAGAGCCTCGGAATTGCTCTGTGTTCATCTCAGACGAACTCCATACGGCCCAGTAAGGCCGTATACCTTTTAAACTCACTCAAAACTTTGAAAACCTACCCCAAATGATGTAAAAATGGTATGGCAAGGTCGAAGGCTTCTCTAAAAATGAATGAAATGAATAAAACGATGATCTAGAGCATGAATGAATACCTAAACATGAGTTTCTCAAGAAGTTGCACACATACACCACAATTAAAACGATGAGAGCAATGTGCCAAGTGTGTAAGCATGAACTTATTCAAAATTAAAACAAGTCTAACAAATACAAGAATTAAAATGAACTGAGACCTAAAATACGAAAAATGTAAGAAAACACCACCGAACACTTGGGTTGCCTCCCAAGAAGCGCTTGTTTAATGTCACGAGCCTGACGTTCCTCATTCCTTACCTCATGGGGGTTCAAAGAGTTTGATGCCACCCCCGGTTTCCTTTGTAGCATTGTTTCTTCCCGGTAAATTCAGTGACAACATTGATAAGACCTCAAATTGCTCATGAGTAGAGAGGGGTGAAAAATTTACCTTTCCTCCATGAGATGTGGGGCGATGAGGCTTGTTACCTTTCTTCTTTCTCCCATGAATTTCCCTCCACATCTTCTTCACAAATGACTCTTTTTTCTCTTTTCCCTTAGCATTAGTGCAGGGCACCCTCTCTTTTGGTTGCTTCAAGTTATGAATTTGAGGATGGTGGTGAGGTTCTCCTTGTTCTTCATTCTCCAACTCCCCCAAATACTCATCCAAAGGGTTTATAGAGAGCACCTCCTGCACACAATCAGAAATCAATCTATTAGTTTCATCAATGAAGTAAAGTTTGTCATCATGATCTAAAGAGTGTTTCATGGCAGCCGGCAAAGCGTACACCACTTCTTCTTCTCCGACTCTTAACGTTAGCTTTCCTCTTTTCAAGTTAATTAAGGCACTTGATGTGCTGAGGAATGATTGGCCAAGAATCAGTGGTATCTCCACATCTTCATCTATGTCCATGATGACAAAATCCACGGGAAAAACAAATTTGTCCACTCGGACAATTACATCTTCAACAATCCCATGAGGTTTTCTTGTTGAACGATCCGCCAATTGTAAGGTCATCCTCGTGGGCATCAACTCATCCAAGCCAAGTTTCAAAGTACATGGTGTAGGGCATGACATTTATGCTAGCCCCCGAATCCGCTAGAGCATTTTCTTGGACTCCACCTTCAAGCATGCACGGGATAATGAAGCTTCCCGGATCTTTCAACTTTTGTGGGAGCTTCTTTTCTAGAATAGCGGAGCAATTCCCCATAAGTGCAACTGTGCCCTCTTCCTCCAACTTCCTCTTGTTCGTGAGGAGCTCTTTTAAAAACTTGGCATATTTCGGCATTTGAGTCAATGCTTCAACTATCGGGATGTTCAAATGGAGTTATTTAAAGATGTTTATGAATTTTTTGAAGTGAACATCCTCCTTATCATGCTTCAATCTGGTTGGATAAGGGATTGGAGGTTTATACTCGGATGATTTTGTTGATCCTTGTTGTTGGAACTTGGCATTTTTTCCCCGATTTTTGTCTTCACTATTTTCTTCAACTATCTTGGGGTTTTCCCCGCAGGCTACTCCACATATCTTGACACTTGCGTCAACCTTGACCCTTGTCTCCACCTGCCTCCCGCTTCTAAGAGCAATAGCCTTTAAGTCTTCCCTTGGATTGTCTTCTGTGTTCCTTGGAAGATAACCTAGAGGGCGTTCAGAGTATGCTTTTGTGAGTTCCCCCACTCGATGCTCAAGAGATTTCACAGAAGCTTGGAGGTATCTCAAAACAGAACCTATCTCACTGAATTGTTCGGCGTGTTGAGTGAGTTGAGCATTTACCTTGCCAAATTGTTCATCCATGCTACTAGTTAGACTATTGAACCTGTCATTGGTACTGAGCATGAACTTAGCAAGGACCTCTTCAGTAGAAAACTTCCTCTCCAAGGCCGGTTGTTGGAATTGAGATCCTTGAGATGGTGTACCTCTTTGTTGTTGTTGGCCTTGGTTCCATGAAAAATTTGGGTGGTTCTTCCACCCTGGATTGTAAGTTGAGATATACGGGTTCCCTTGGTTTCGTTACCCTTCAATGTAGTCAACATTTTCAATGGATGCAACTGAGGAGCTAGCAATTGGACATTGGGCTGCATCATGCCCACCACCACAAGTGCTACAATTCATCACTGATTCTGACCTCGAACTACTGCCCATAAGAAGATCAAGCTTTCGAGTCAACACATCAACCTTCGCGGCCAAGGCATCATTGCTACTAACTTCATAAAGTCCAGCAGTCTTTTGTGTAGATCCTCTTGAGGCCTAATGTGATTCATTGCTTGCCATAGACTCAAGTAATTGCTCAGCCTCATTGGGATACTTGTTGCTAAGGGAACCACCCACTGCGGCATCAATGAGTTGGCGAGTAGCATAATTCAGCCCATTGTAAATGATTTGTACTCGCATCCATGAGGCAAAACCATGGTGGGGGCACCTTCTAAGGAGATCCTTGAATCTCTCATAGGCTTCAAACAATGTTTCGGATTCCCCTTGTTTAAAGGCTGAAATTTCTTGCCTCAACTTCGCCGCTTTGCTTGGCGAAAAGTATCTCCCAAGGAACTTCTCAACCATATCCTTCCATGTTTTAATAGACCCCGGAGACAATGATGTAAGCCAATGATAAGCTCCGTCTCTCAAACTGAATGGAAATAGTCTCAAACGGATCGTATCGTCGGACACCCCATTAATCTTGAATGTAGAGCAAATTTGGAGGGACCAGGAAAGGTGGTCATGTGCATCTTCATTTGCTAGACCATTGAATTGAACCGAGTTCTGACCATGCCAATTGTACTCGCTTTAATTTGAAAGTTGTTGGATGCCACGGTCAGTGCTTGAACACTAAACTCATCTCCGGTGAATTGGGGTCTTTCATATTCGCATAGAGTGCGTTGCTCTTTGGCCATGATTGAAGACTCTCTATCCTCAATTTCAATATTCTGCGTACCCGATCCTTCACCAACCTCTCTCAATCTCTGATGCAAAGTTCTTTAAATTTCACTATCCGATGTAATCAATGTTGACGGATTTGAGCGTATCATGCATAGTACCTTGCAAAACCGAGAAAGATGATAGAAAGTTGAGATTAAAGGAAAGGAAAAATAACAATAAAAAATGAGTAAAGGATGAAATGGCTAGAGTAATAATCTAAAAGTTTCATAGAATTCCATAAAGTCCCCGGCAACGTCACCAAAAATTGATTGATTCCCCACAAGTGTACGAGATCGCCAAGTAATACCTCGTGTGAAGACACGAGGATCGTATTCCACAGGGCGAAGGATCTCCTATTACTCCTTCTCGAGCTATTATCTAGCCTAAGATCTCAAATGATGGATTTTTACTCTACTAAAAGCAATTAAAACTAAAACAAGGTTATGAACAAATTAGAGAGCACAAGCAATGAGCAACCAAGAAATTCAATATAACGCAAAGGCCTATGGATGTGGATCCCCTTGAGGGGTTATCATGCAACATGGATGATGATCTAAAGATGCAAGGCTAAAATGGAACATGAGATTCCAAGATTAGAACAACCCTAATTTCTCGGCGATTGAACCCTAATCCCATACGAACATAGATAGGAATTTCTTCCAAATCCACATTCCTACGATTACATTAAGTACGAGGAAATCTCACTTAGGAATAAACCTACTCTTCTTTGGATTAAACTTACATGGAGGGCTACCAAACACCCAATTTCTCGGCGTGATGATACAAGTATCCCCTTCTAATCCATTCATGATCTAATACAAGCGAGCAAGTCACATCTACATGCATCACTCATAAAAGAGCTACGGATTTCTCCTTAGTGTAGCACTTAGCATGAAAACAATGGATTAGATCTCAAAATTACCTAAGCATAGAATTAGAAAGTTATCATCCAACATACATGATAAAACACCCCAAGGATGACCAACACCCGGTGGCCTTGGGGGTCTAGTGTGTCATCATCGCACAACAAGCAATACAAACAAGCAAAACATGGAACAAACGCATAAATGGCACTTCCTAGATTAAATGGTGAAGGAGGAGGTGAAGAATATGCCGAATGACGCTTTCCCCACCAAAGGAATGCCAAATGATGCTTCCACTAGCCGCGGGTCTCCTTCCTTCAAATCGTGGTAGATCTCCTCTTGAATGATGTTGCCTTCTTGCCTTGAGAGTCTTGGACCTTGTGCTTGGATGATCTTCTAGCTTCCTTGCCCTTCTTCTCCTCTCCAAGATCGTCCAAAAGCCTCTCAAGTGTCTCCCCAAAATCGGCCAAGAAAAGGTCTAGCAAAAAAAGTCCTTGTTCTGCCCTAAAAGTTGATATTTATACCCCCCTCCCCCCCGAGGCATACGGGTCATATGGGGGTCGTATGGGGGTCATATAGCACTCAAAAACCCTAGATTCACGATCCATACGGGGTGCATAAGGCCTCCATACTGGGTAGTATGGAAATCTGGGCAGGCACTCCAAATCATTCCGCTGCTACAGTGCATACAGTCCCTATACTGGGTAGTATGGGGGTAGTATGAAATTCCTGTTTTCTTCTCTTTTCGCCCAAATGATATCTTTTTGTTCTCCATGGCTTCCTTATGCCGTACAAAGTAAATAGTAGACGATTAAGTGCAAAACGGGCATTAAACCTCACAAAATACATGCAAAGTGAATACGATATATACCTGAAAACATCTACATTTAGACACTTGTCAATGGTCAATAAGCATAATAAAAATATCCTGTCTCACCCCTTATATGTCTGTGCCGTGTAAGTGAATCTTCTATCGCATTTGCTCTGATCTGGTCTAGCCTAAGGACTTCAATCAGTACAGCTCTAGATACTAATCACTCCACTTACAAAGAATACTAAGTCTTAAACTACTAAGTGCTACTTCAATGGCCAAGTAAGATCCTTCTAATTCTATAGCTCGAAACTAAATCCACCTTCATCTCAAAACCTTTGGTAGGTACTCAAAAAGATCACTAGGGTTTTTATTTTCATTTCATCATTCATTTCTTTTTTTTTCGAGTCCGACTAACGTAAACTGCACTAACATCATTTTGAAATCTTTCTAGAGAGTGCACATGCTGGTTAGGCACAAGAGGCACCCAACTACTCGATTACAGTCTATATCAACGCATTCATGCTTCAGTAGAAGAGGAATACTGACATAGACTCATTTTTTTTATTCATTTTATTTCATTTTTTTTTCACATTCACCCTAGATCACATCTTCAAAATACTCTACATGACACAAAACTACGATTAGCTCAACAAGACTTAGAAGTTCTTAAGAGTCCATTGAAGGATAGAACTTAGTGTTCTAAGGCCAAGTGATTAAAGTAGTGTGTTACGCATACAAGAGAGTTAGAGTAATCACATTGGCCATTCCCATGGCATCGACAAAAAATTCAGTGCACATGACAATACTATGGGTAAAACAGGATTCAATAAAGCATAAAAACAAGTAACTCACATCAATCATTAATCCAAGCTAAAAGAATCTTACAAGAATGAACAAAGCCATCATAGGTAACACTAGCATGTAACAAATGGTACCAATACATGAAATACACCCATCCCCACACTTAGTGTTGTGCATTGCCCTCAATGTACATTAATCATGAAAAACATGGCAAATCGATAATGAAAATAAAAGAGGAGGGTGAAAATGTACTTTCCCGGTTACTCTTGTGCTTGTGGAGAGGTATGGCCCAACAAAAGGTATGGTGAGCTATACATGTCGGGTCCGGCTTCCACCAAATGGAAGGAGGGCATACCAAGTTCCGTTAATGCTCTGCAAAGCATAAAGGGGGCATCATCATTCCACAAAAACTTACAAAGGAGAGATGGGGAGTAATCATGTCAAAACTAAAACAAAATACAAAGAGAACACAAAAACTATAAAATAAAGTCTAAACAATAAATTAAAGTCTCCATGCTCATCCTTGTCATTAGAATTAGGCCTCTCATCACAACATGACATCTTGTTCCATGTGGTCACCTGTGTGGTGCAAATATCACTCCATGGTTGATTGTCAATTTCTTCATCCACAACATTCATAAGAAACATGAAAAACCCAATCAAGCATAGAGGAATCCAATATAATTCAAAATGTAGTGTATGGGATGAAGAAACAATTAAAAATATGATGTATCGTGTCCATACGGCCGTATGGGGGCCATATGGGAAATGTTCATTTCGAAAGAACCTCCTAAAAAACATGAAAATCAAAAAATGTTTTACATAAATTTAAGGGAAACTTCATCCATAACAATCACACCATCCAAACCAAGAAAAATGCTAAAGAAATTCCACACAAAAGCTCCAAGAATGCCCAAAAAATGAAAAAGATAAAACCAGGGCATTGAAAAAGCATATCGATGAAATCTTGAGAAAACTAGCGTTAAACTCAAGGAAAACTACTAGATCGATGTCTCAAAGGGGATGAGGAGAAGATTTAGGAAAAAAATGAGGAGATTTGGCGAAGAAATGAGTGAGAAAGAAGAGAGAAAGTCAGTGGAAAAAGAGAGAAAAGAAGAGAATGGAAGAAAGAGAAGAGAGAAAAGATGGTTTAAAAAGGACTAGCCAGCCCCATACTACCCCCCATACGGCCTCGTATAGGGGGCCGTATGGGCCGAGAGAGACTCTCTCGGCCGAGCCTCCGAAGCCATCTCAGACGGCCCCGTTTGGGAGCCGTTTAGGGGCCCGTCTGAGATGGCACAGAGCCTCTTGTTTGCTCTGTGTTCATTTCAAACGACCCCCATACGCCCCAGTATGGCCGTAGGACTTTTCAACTCACTCAAAACTCCAAAAACCTGCTTTAAATGATGTTACAATGGTATGGCAAGGTCGAAGACTTCTCCATAAACGAATGAAATGAATAAAACGACGATCTAGCACATGAATTAACACCTAAACATGAGTTTCTCAAGAAGTTGCACAAACACACCACAATTAGAATGATGAGAGCAATGTGCCAAGTGTGTGAGCATGAACTTATTCAAAAATAAAACAAGTCTAAGAAATATGAAAAGTGACATGAACTATGATCTAAAAATACAAAAAATGTAAGAAAAGACCCCCGAATGCTTGGGTTGCCTCCCAAGAAGTTCTTGTTTAATAACGCCATGAGCCTGACGTACTCTTTTTTCTTACCTAGTGAGGCTTGAAAATGGTGTGTTCATCCCAGCTAGAAGTTGCATAAGAACTACCAAGAAATACGAAACATACCTTCCGGGATTGTATCAAATTGAAGGCCAAGCATGAGTTACCTTTTGGCCTCCATGGAAAGAGCTTGGGCCGGAAATTGTGCAATTTAAATTTGGGTGGATCCTTAGATGGTTTGAACCTCCTCCCCACTTCTTCTTTGGTCCCAACAAGAATTCCTTTGAGTACCCCACCACAAAGTTGCTTGGGCCTCCAAGGAAAAAGTTTTGGTCGAGAGTTAGTTTAAGCTCGGCATGGGTGGGTTATGGGACGGCCTCAACCTCATACCAACATTTTCTTCCTCGACTCTTGGAAAGTTGCCTTTGAACATCCAAAAGAGTTGCTTGGGCTTCCAAGGGAAGGAGTTTTGTTGAGAACTAGTCAAGCTTTGCATAGGTGAAATAATTGGTGCCTTTAACATCCTATCCACAATTTTTTTCTCAACCATGGTGTGATGAAATTCAAGTGCCCATAACATTCGCTTGGGCCGCCAAGGAAAATTTTTCGTTGGGAATTGTCCAAGCCCGGCATTGGTGGGTTCAAGGATGACATTGGTTTCCTCCCCACATCTTCAAATACAATTCCCGGAATTTGTATTTTTTTGCACTTGACTAAAATTGATGGATGGATAGAAAAATCTATGTTAAGGCAAGTAACATCATCAAATGTGGTTGATGGAGTTTCTTCTACTTCCTCACATGTTTTCATGGCCATGATGTCATCCTCCCCCTTTCCTTCTTCAATTGCATATTGAAGCGAAACCTCTACCATTTGCTCAAAAGGTATTGATGCTACATCATTTGCTTCTTCCACCTCTAACACCTTTAATATGAGCTTCCACCACAATCTCCTTGATTTTCTCTTCAAACCTTGTGCCATTTTCAGATAGGCTTCTATAGATGGTGGCAATTTGATAGATTCTATGGAAGACTCTCCCATCTTGTTTTCCACACTTTGAAGAGAGTGTTGGGCATTAAAATTTGTGGCATTCATAGCTCCAAGTTCGGCATCCGCATTCATCATGAATCTTGCAAAAACATCTTGTGTATTGAATCCCCAATGATTAAGTTGCTTACTACGGTTGACTAGAGGTTTGGTAATGACACGGTTCTTGAAAGGAGGGTTCCTGTAGCAATCCTTGGTGAGGGTATTCCCATTGTTGAGTATGATGATGTGTTGAAGAACTTTGGTGCCCTCTCCAATGTGGATTGTAACCTTGGCTTTCTTGTATGGCAAGAAATTTTTCTATCTTTTCTTGAAGTGCAAAAATTTTGGCGGCCAACAATTGTTCTTGAAAAACCCATGGCACTGCATCAACAAGTAAAACTAAAATCAATAACCTAACAAAGAAAACAATTAAGAAGGAAAAATAAAAAAATATGGGACAAAAGGGGTAAAAGAAACATAGAAAGACAAATATTTACAAAAGAAAACAAAATGGCTAGAGTAATAATCTAAAAGTTTCCTACAATTCCTTAAACTTCTCCGGCAATGGCGCCAAAAACTTGATTGCTTCCCCACAAGTGTACAGGATCGCCAAGTAATACCTTGTGTGAAGACACGAGGATCGTATTCCACGGGGCTAAGGATCTCTAATTACTCCTTCTTGAGCTATTATCTAGCCTAAGATCTCAAGCGATGGATCTTACTCTACTAAATGTAATTAAAGCTAAAATGATATTTGCCAACAAATTAGAGAGAACAAGCAATGAGCAAGCAAGAGAATCAATGAAATGCAAAGACCTATGGATGTGGATCCCCTTGAGGGGTTATCATGCAACATGGATGATGATCTAAAGATGCAAGGGTAAAATTGACCATGAGATTCCAAGATTAGAACAACCCCAATTTCTCGGCGATTGAACCCTAATCCCATACGAACATAGATAGGAATTTCTCCCAAATCCATATCCCTACGATTTCATTAAGTACAAGGAAATCTCACTTAGGAGTAAACCTACTCTTCTTCGGATTAAATCTACATGGAGGGCTACCAAACACTCGATTTCTCAGCGTGATGATACAAGTATCCCCTTCTAATCCATTCATGATGTAATACATGTGAGCAAGTCACATCTACATGCATCACTCATAAAAGAGCTACAGATTTCTCCTTAGTGTAGCACTTAGCATGAAAACAATGGATTAAATCTCAAAATTGCCCAAACATGGAATTAACAAGTTATCATCCAACATACATGATAAAACCCCCCAAGGTTCACCAACACCTGGTGCCCTTGGGTGTCTAGTGTGGCATCATCCCATAACAAGCAATACAAACAATCAAAACATGAAACAAAAGCATAAATGACACTCCCTAGATGAAATGGTGGAGGAGGAGGTGAAGAATATGCCGAATGACGCTTTCCCCGCCAAAGGAGTACCCAATGACGCTTCCTCTAGCCGCAGGTCTCCTATCCTTCAAATCGTGGTAGATCTCCCCTTGAATGAAGTTGCCTTCTTTCCTTGAGAGTCTTGGACCTTGGGCATGGATGATCTTCTAGCTTCCTTGCCCTTCTTATCCTCTCCAAGGTTGCCACAAGCCTCTCAAGTGTCTCCCAAAATATGCCCAGCAAAAAGTCTAGCCAAAAAGTTAGTATATATCCCCTCGAGTCATACGGGTCGTATGGGGGTCATATGGGGGTCGTATAGCACTCAAAAACCCTAGATTTGCATTTCATACGGGGTGCATACGGCCTCCATATGGCCCCGTATACTGGGTAGTATGGAAATCTGGGCAAACACTCCAAATCATTCCACTACCACAGTGCATACGGACCCCATACTGGGTAGTATGGGGGTTGGTATGAAGTTCCTGTTTCTTCTCTTTTCGCCCAAATGATATCTTCTTGTCCTCCATGGCTTCCTTATGCCCTACAAAGCAAATAGTAGACAATTAAGCGCAAAACGGGCATCAAACCTCACAAAATACACGCAAAGTGAATGCGATATATACATGAAAATATCTACATTTAGACACTTATCACTATTCCCTATGGATTTGACTACCCCCTCACCAAGGTATTTTATTAGTTCGAAGACCTGTACACTTGCGGTACACACACGCAAGGGGTGTATCAAGCGGCAATAAGTCTTTAACGTTGTATAAGAGTAATTAAAACAATACAATGATAATAATTATTGGCTAAAACACTAAGCTACAAGTTTTCCTAGAATCTCTTAACTAATGTTCCCTGGCAACGACGCCAAAAACTTGACGGACGGTTAGGGGATGTATAATTTATGCAAATATATAAGCATGCAAGTGTACGGGTCATCAAGTAATACCTCATGGGTGAGCATGAGGATTATATTTCTCTAGGAATGGTGAGAGGCTCCTATTACATCTTTTTTACTTAATCAATAACCTAATCGTTTACGCTCTTTCTTTACTTTACTTGTACAACACTATTAAACAATACAATTGGAGGCATCATTAGGCACACTTAGAAGGAGTTGGGAGTATGGGCTATAGTTATCTTGATTATTAATTATGCTAGGCGTTAAGTGGCAATCATGTTCTAAGATCGAACTTGGGGAATTCAAAGGCCAACTAGTCCGAATAAGCCATGGCGACTAGGTCTAAATCACTAGGAACTTAAGATAGAATCTCTTCCACTCTAGCCTCCTATGTTTGTCTTAAGTGCAGGAATCCCATGAGAAGAGGCCAATTAAACCCTAAGCCTAAGGGGCAATCAATCCCTAATCTAGAAACCTAACTATTCCTAACCTCTTAGAACATGCATAGATCTATAATGGCATGGGTGTCATCAACATGGGGGCATAACCTCCTCATCCACATCAACAATAATAATTAATTAAGGACATGTACTAATTACAAAAACTAAAACAATGTATATATTAGTTAATCAAGACTCATAAATAATGACCAGGGGACCCAGACATACAATTCCCCTCTAATTAGCTTTTTATGGATCATAACAAGCAAATCATTAAAGCACAAGAGAACCACAAGACCAAATAAAGAATAAATAAATGTTCAATGTATTCCTAGACTAACTCCCTCTAATACTTCTTCAATGATGTGTGTCACTCGCAATGATAGATCTATGCATGTTCTAAAAGGTTATGCCCATGTATTCCTAGACTAACTCCCTCTAATAGTTCAATTGTCTAGATGACGTGTGTCACTCACACCACTCTAATGATGATTTTTGAAGATGCCTGTCACTCACGATCTTTTCCAATGATGCTCGTTGATGTACTCTTGAGAAATCCCCCTAAATCTGTTGGAATATGGACAAAATACCATCTCCTGTCACTCAGATCTCTAGAAATCTTGTTGTCTTACCTTATTTGACAAAAAAATTTCCCTAGATTTAGAGATAACTATGGTATTTATAGTGATCAACTCTACCACGGCCTCACCAATGATGTTGTGATACACATGGTGAGTAAGTTGTTGCTTGGGCTCCAAGTCGCGTCCTGGCAGGGTCTTTATGCGTTATGTGTCTTGACATCGTCCATGATGATCTTCACAATGGTCGTTATAAGGCATTGTGCCTTCTGTGATGCTGCTGGTGGTTCCATGCTACCATGGCTTGATCACGACAGTGGTAAGTATAGACAACGGGCATAAGGATTTTCCATAACATTCGTTGTGAGTCATGGTGTAGCCTTAATTCAACAACATGCCTCATTTTGCTTCAAAACACCCCCGAATTTGCTTCTTTCTTCCTAAAACTAGAAATAAGGATTATGGTGAACAAAAGAATAAAATTTCGTACTAATGAGGTGCTAATCACGTAAAATTTTATGCAAAATGCAATGTAAATGATATTGAAAATATGGTCAGTTTAGCACTTATCACATTCTTTCATTCTTTATTTTCAAATTACTTTTGGACTTGATGAACCTTATATATATATATATATATAAAGACAACCTTAAACACCATGCCAAAGAATGTATTTGTATCATATCCTTGTAGTATAGATTTCCTTCCTTTTTATCATTATGAATGGCTTAGAATTTAAAGCATGTGGTCATGCATGGTAAGGCATGTGCATGAGACTATAATATGATATGTACATATTTGTATATTTTTATAACTTGCAGTTTATATGAGAAATTATTATACTATACATGAGAAGTTTAAGTGGCCAATTAGAAACCCATTGTTGAAGCATCTGCAACACTCTGGGGTAACGTTTTGAAAGAAATGTGTATTTATATCTATGTGTGTGTGTGTGTGTGTGTGTGTGTGTGTGTGTGGTCACATTAGTACTTTTGTACAAAAATTTTATAGGGTGATTTTTTTTAACTATGGTGAATCATCGGTATTTAGGATCTTTTTTATGGAGTGGTCTTGGATCTCAATTTGGACTTAGGATAATACCATGTCAGTAATCCCCTTTGAACTCTTGTATTTTAAAATTATAAAAGCTCAAAAATTCAATTCAAAATTAATCATATTCCATTAGTTTGGATTACCATCATATAACTATGCTTTGTTCATTTAGTTAAATTATGTTTAATTAATGCACTCGTTGGTACACATGCTTTCAATGGACACTATCTTCAAAACTTTTATTTAAACATATATTTATCAATTCTATTAATATTTAATTGTTTATATAGTTATATTGATTCAGTTAGTTATTCATTTTATCCATTTTAATTAAATATTTATTATTTGTACATTGATTTTCTACGGGTTATCTTTCCATCCAATCAAGGTGATATAATGGTTTTAGTTATTTTAAAAATTATTATTATTTCTCAAAAGTGGAAGCATCATGCTTTTAGCTTAAAATTTGGAATTTTTAGTTACATGTATATTGGGAAATTTTGTGAACATTTCCGTGATTATGAGTTTTGTTTGAGTATTTCTATCTCCAAGTGAACTATATTTAACTCTATCAAGTGGGGATTAAACATTGACCTTGTAGATTAAAAATTCTAGGAAAATTGGGATTGCAGGTTCGCACCTGTCTATCGGTGAAATATTAATGGCCTCTAATATTTAGTCTTGAGTCACGAAAAGTAAACAAATGCACTCTGTTATTCTAGCTTGGTTCATTGTCGGTAACCAATGATCTGAGACATCTATAGTAATTTTGGAGACATATTCTGTTATTCAAAAATTTGTTAAATTATGTTCTACATTTAATTTCTGATTTTTCCAAATTACTATATTTGTGGATTATTGATTACTCTATATATTTTAGATTGAAATATTTTGTTCTAAAATTTTTGTATTAGTTACTGTGGTAGTGAGCTCACAAAATTGTTGGATGGTGGCTAAAACCCTACCGTTTTGATCATTTCTATATTTTTATTATTCTGTATTGAACCTTGTTGTATTCCTTAAGTTTTACCCATATTATTTATTTTTGTTAGTTATTGCTTTCTCCACTATGTATTAGTATATGAAGCCTTGCAGGCTCACAAGCTATCACCATATGGGATTGCGGTCGTTTGTCGTGACCTAAGTTCAGCTTGGTGACAACGCCCGTTGCATATGTCCCACAAGTGCATGGGTTTGTCGAGTAATAAAATACCAAGTGAGTGGGTATCGTATCCACTGGGAGCAGTGGAAAAAAATACTTAAATTGTTCCTTAACCAAATGAAAGATGAATAATGATTTTGTTAATAAGATGTAATGTAAACAAGAATGAAAGGGACAAGAAAGAGAAGCACAAGTAAACGGGAGATAAGGCATTCAATATAAAAGGGGTACTCAGATATTGTTCCACCTACGACGATCGTTTCAAGTGCAGAACCAACTATTATGCTTCCTAACTAATGCATTAATGAGTCGTGGAGATCCCAAGATACATGGTCCCAAATCTAAGGTCAAACATGACTAACTCTACACCAAGTCCCGGTGGAGAAATCGATAAATCTCAACACCTCGCACTATGTACAGTTGCAAGACGCTCTAGGGATTCCAAGTGATAAACCATATTCCTATGTGTAGACCTAACCTT
Source organism: Dioscorea cayenensis subsp. rotundata (assembly GCF_009730915.1). Classification (NCBI taxonomy): domain Eukaryota; kingdom Viridiplantae; phylum Streptophyta; class Magnoliopsida; order Dioscoreales; family Dioscoreaceae; genus Dioscorea; species Dioscorea cayenensis. The sequence goes on along the minus strand of NC_052477.1, from coordinate 10,540,907 downwards.
TTGGTCCAGGTAGAAGGTCCCTAGTCACAATTAAGCCCTAGGTGCTAAAATTACTTCAACGCTTCACTCCGTTGCCTTTGCAACTAAGCCCCAGTGGAAGGTCATCCCTTAGCCCATTTACTCTACTATGACCACAAAAAACTCTTGGAACGTGGAGGTAAAGTAAAACAAATTGAAGGGGAAAGGGGGCACTCTGCTACCTCTCGACTCACCCTTTCAACACACTCCAATCTAGCCTTGTCTAACTATCATGGCGTGTCATCCATCCACAAAGGTTACCAATATGAAGTCTCAACCATAGTGTCAATCTGAGGGAGTATTCAATCAATCAAGCATTCAAGATTGGAACTCAATTAAAGTATTAATTAATAAAAGCATAATAAAAGGTTTAATGAAACAAATACATCATAGGGTTCACAAATCCAAGTACCCACTAGGGGGTTTAGCTCTCCATGGAGCTAGTTACAATTAACAATGAAATCGAATGTAAAAGCAAGTAATCCATGGAAAACCCCCTCGATAGTCATCACGATGGTCTTGTGATGAAGCCTCGACTCTTCCAAAGGTCCCTTTGTCCGGCATAAGATACACCTCGCCGGATCGGTGCCGATGAAAGCTCTCCCACTAACCTTCTTCCAAATGGAGCGATGTCGAAGCCATAGAACCTCTCCAAACCCTAGCCACAGCTCTCTCTCTCTCTCTCAAGTTGGAGGAAAGATGGAGAAAAAACTGCTGAAATCAGGGCTGAAATCTGCTTTAAATAGGGCTAGAATCGGGCATACACATGCCCCTGTGGATTCTTCACACAGGCCTATGGAAATTCAGCACGGGCGTGGATAATTTCCACACGCCCGTGTGGATTGTCTAAACTTCACTTTTTCGGCTGGCTGTGAACAGTACCTACTATAGTGCATTATTGCACTATTTTGCTACATTAACCTGCTACAGTACAGGCCTGAAGCACTCCTGAATCCATGCTTTCATCGAGGTAACGTAAACGGGCACACATTTACGTTATAGATCGCTTTGCCTCTTCAATAAATGGCTTTATTAGTGAAGATCTTGCTATCAATGCACAAGCCGGGATACTCGAATGTGACTGCCCTTGTGCCCCTCCAAACCATCGTGCAAACTTGAATATATGGAGGTTGGCACACATTCTTGCATCTTGAAACCCGACTTATGTCTTTGCGTTTGAACCATCTCAAAATTTCATCCAAATAGTGCATTCATGATCTACATTAGCTTCTTTCTTTACCATTCGGCTTCACAACCCTATATGCATGAAAGTAACATAAATGCACACATATTAGCACTAAAACCCTATAAAAGTAATGCTCATCATAAGGAAAGAACGCTTGGCATTCTTATCACACAAGCACTTATCACTTGGTCATGTCCGATGCGTGATAGTAGATGCACTACACCAATGCAAATACAACTTTAGAAGTAGAGAGGGAAAGTCAGTTTTCTAAAAACGGCTTGAATGGTTGGTATGGAAAATTACAAACTACTTTTAGAACACCAATTTGCAATGACCGTATCTTGGTGTTAAAATATTAAAACATAAATAAAAATTTTTGGCCCCTTTCTTTCTCGGCCGATATCCATCGACATGTTGTTGATGACCACACTATGAAGGCATCGCCAGCTATCTAGCACAACGCGTTCTATTTGCATTATGATCGGGTTTAAATTAGCCCCATTGATCTCTCCTCATCCTACTTTTCCCTTTATCCAAAATCCTAATTCTCCTATGGTGATGATGGATCTAGAGTTCTCCATTGTAGGATTCCAACAATGTAAAGGATGCGCTCAATTTCTCAGCCCAGATGTCCTCCAAGGTCCATACCTTCCAGCTCTCACCCCACAAGTACTACGAGCTATGTTCACGTTTTCCTTACATCTTTTTGTGTGGATTCTTAGGGTTTTGTTGTTGATTTCAATTTGATTTGATTGTTAGATATGCATGCATTTAACAAGTTGAGGAAGATTGAAATGCTCTTAAACGATGAGACCAAACAGAGCTACTCAGGCATCGATCTTTATAAGCTTGTGCAACATGCTGGGAAGATATGCTGGTGTTTTCCTCAATTTTGGTTGCAATGAAAGCTTACTTATTTAATTTCTTTTTTCTCTCTAAATCATTATTGTATTTTTGATAATATTTTTATATGTTTGTGTATAGATCTGTGAACATAACATGGCTAGTGAACAAGCTGAGTTATGGATCTGTTTGTTACTCACCATCTTAGGTTACCTTCATGATATTGTCTATGCCATCACCGAGTAATTAAATCTGCTTCATCTTTATGATCCTCATAAAGTATAAATTAACCTTTTCAACAACTTCTCTTTTATTTCGTCTTTCTAAAATAATTTTTCTAAAATCTAATTAATGAATCAATTAATAAACTTTACTATTTTGTTTGATAAATTGGCATGGGGAGATGAATTGATGGTGGTGGTGTGCATGATGTCTGACAGCTTAAATTAATTCATGTTTATAACGTGCTTGCAGATTTTTGATAAGTGCTTGAGTAAACATGTTTTATACGCGTTTTACATGCATTGAACATCATTTTATATATGGTTTATGTCTCATATTGCGTATTGGGTGTTCTTTTATGCGAGTAGGTTATGAATTCTTTGAAGATTCAAAAGAAAGCAAACATAGGCTATTAAGGCATGATGTTGAGAGTTCTTGTGCAATTCAAAGACGAAGACACGAGAGGAGTTTATGAATGAGGAGATGTGTGCCAACTTCCAAGGAGATTCAAGTCAATTCACTAATTAGAAGGGCACAAAGGCAGTTATATCCTCACATTCCTTCTCTTTGTGAAGTCTGTAAGGCCTTTTGAAGATGCATCGATGAAGGAAAGTCTTATAGCCTACCATATGATCATGTGCCCGATTATGTGGTCTCAAGGGGAGAATGTTAGGATTGTTGATAAGTGCTTGAGTGAACATGTTTTTATGCATGTTTTACATACATTGAGCATCATATTCTATACGGTTTATATCTCATTTCGTGTATTGGGTGTTCTTTTATGCATATAGGTTGTGAAGGCATTGGGAATTCAAAAAGGAGCGAAGATAGGCTATCATGGCGTAATATTGGGAGTTCTTGTACAAATCAAGTTGGAAGACACAAGAGGAGTTCGTGTATGAGGAGATGTGTGCCAACTTCCATAGTTTTGCAAGTCAATTTATTAATGGAAGGGCACAAAGGCAGCCATGTCTCCACATTCCTCCTCTTTGTAAAGATTTCAAGACCTTTCAAGACGCATTGATGAAGGAAAAGCCGTATAGCCTACCATATGATCGTGTGCCCGATCGCGTGGCCTTAAGAGGAGAATGTTTATCATCGCGTTTGTCGAAATCACTGTAGCAAAATTACTGTTCACACGGCCGCACGGAAATTCCGCGGCGGCGTGGAAATCTGCGACCGCAGCGCGTGGGGAAGTGCGTGACGAGCAGCGATGTGAGGCTATAAATACACCTTTTGGCCGATTCTAAAGGGACTTTTTGGCGGAGCTTTGAGGATAGACATTGAGAAAAAGGCGGCTAGGGTTTGAGGAGAAGGTCTTCGCCGATTGAGAGGGAGTTCTTCACCAACTTTGATAGATTCCTTCGACGTCATAGCATTTTGGGTAGCCATTGGCGACCTAGCTTCGGAGAGGAATCCTTCAAGACGTAGAACTACCAATCAAGGCCAATCCGCACGAATTCGAGGGGGTTTTCTCTATGGGTTTTATTGCTTTTCATTGTATTCATTATTGTTTTGTAACTAGGCCCATGGAGGGCTAAACCCTAGTGGGTATTTGGGCATGTGAACCCTAAGATTTATATTTTTGGATTGATTCTCTTAATGCTTCTAGTTAATCCGAGTTGTCTTGAGTTTTAATCTTGTGATTTAATTGCTTGCTAGTGTTGTTAATTTTTGTGGTTGATTTACATTGCATGATTTAATACTTTGATGTGAGAGGTCTCCATTAGAGTTAGATTTCCAAGATTAAAGAGGGTTGAGAGGGTGAGCCTTGAGATGGAGCAGTGTCCCCTTTCCCTTTCGATTGAGTGTTTCCTATCTCCGTATTCCATATTCTCTTTGCAACCATATTTGGTGTGAGGCGTGAGATTGCTCGATTTCTCCACCGGGACCTTGTAGGGGGTTAGGATCCTTCGCCGGGAATTAGGGTTGGATCTACATTTAGGAATCGGTTTCACTCTTAGGTTTCCTTAGAGCATATTGCGGTCATATAAGGTGTGAAGTGTTGAGATTAGTTGATTTCTCCACCGGGACCTTGTAGGGGACTAGTGCCTTTTGCTTGGAGACAAGGATTGGTCATCGTTGGACTACCTCGACTCATTAGACTCGATTCTAGAGCATTTAGTGAATCTTGAGCTTCAAAGAAGATCTTAGGGGGATCATTGCCCGAATACCTCATTCTTAGTGATTGAGACTCTTCTACTTTATTTCTTGCATACTTGTTTGCTTGCTTGCAATTAGTTCACTTCATTATGTTCATGATTCCAACTAGATAATTGAGAAGTGGTTATTACTAGTACTTCCGTTCTCTGTGGATTCGACTACCCGACTCACCGGGTAATTATTACTTCGACACCCGTGCACTTGCGGTTTATACGCATATTCGGACGTGTCAATTGTATTTGTGGAAATCATTGTAGCAAAGTACCATAATAGTACTGTAGCAAATTTATTGTTCCTGCACCAGCGTGGAAATTCCTACAGCCCATGCAAGCGCATGAAGGCATGTGACAGGCATGATTTTGAGCTATAAATACTCCATTTGCTCTATTTTTTAGTGACTTTTTGGAAGAGCTTTAGGTGAGTACCTGGAGAGGAAGTCGGCTAGGGTTTGAAGAGGAGGTCTTTGCCAATTTGGAGGGTGTTCTTCACCAACTTTGATAATTTCCTTCGTCATCATAGCAGTTGGTAAGCCACCAGCGACCTAGCTTCAGAGCGGAATCCTTCAAGACGTTGAGCTACCCACCAAGGCCAATCTACATGAATTCAAATTGGTTTTTCTCTATGGATTTCATTGCTTTTCATTGTATCCATTATTATTTTGTAATTAGGTCCATGGAAGGCTAAACCCTAGTGGGTATTTGGGCATGTGAACCCTAGGATCTATGTTTTTGTATTGATTTTCTCTATATTTCTAGTTAATCCGAGTTGATTTGATTGCTTGCATGTGTTGTTGATCTTTGTGATTGATTTACATTGCCTGATCTGTTACTTTGATGTGGGAGGTCCCATTAGAGTTAGAATGCCAAGATTAAAGAGGGTTGAGAGAGTGAGTCATGAGATAATGGAGTGTCCCCTTTCCCTTCCAATTAAGTGTTTCTTATCTCCGTATTCCCTATACTCTATGCAACCATATTTGGTGTGAGGCGTGAGATTGTTAGATTTTTTCGCCACGACCTTGTAGGGGGGTAGGGATCCTTCACCGGGAAATAGGGTTGGATCTATATTTAGGAATCAGTTTCACTCTGAGGTATCCCTAGAGCTTAGTGCGGTTATATGGGATGTAAGGAAACAGGTCTGAATATACATGTAAACCATAAGTGCACGGGTGTCGAAGTAACAATTACCCCGGTGAGTGGGTAGTCAAATCCATAGGAAACGGAAGTATTAGTATTAACAAATTCTTAGTTATCTAGTCAGATTCAATGAATATGGTGGAATAAACTGATTGCAAGAAGTAATTAACAAACGAGTGAATGGACAAGAAAAGGAGTAGAGGAGTTCTCAATTACTAAAGATGAGGTACTCAGCCGATGCTCCCCCCCCCCTAGGATCTCTCATGAGGCTCAAAGTTCACTAAGTGCTCTTAAACCAAGTCTATTGAGTCGAGGTAATCCAAGAATAACGGGTCCTTGTCTCCAAGCAACCGATACTAGTCCCCTACAAGGTCCCGCGGAGAAATCACTCATTCTCAACACCTCACACACCATATGACCGCACTAAACTTTAGGGAAACCTAAGAATGAGACCAATTCCTAAATATAGATCCAACCCTATGTCCCGGCAAAGGATCCCTAACTTCCTACAACGCTCCGGAGGAGAAATTTAGTAATCTTACGCCTCACACCAAATATGGTTGCTAAGAGAAAATGGAATATGGAGATAGGAAACACTCAATCGGAGGGGAGAGGGGACACTCCACTACCTCATGGATCACCCTCTCAACCCTCTTTAACCTTCAAGTTGTAACTCTAATGGAGACATCTCACATCAAAGTAATAGATCAAGCAATGTAAATCAATCACAAAAATCAACAACACATGCAAGCAACGAAATCACAAGGTTAAAACAGAAATCAACTCGGATTAACTAGGAACATAGAGAAAATCAATACAAAATCATAGATCCCATGGTTTACATGCCCAAATACCCACTAGGGTTTAACCCTCCATGGTCCTAGTTACAAAATAATGATGAATACAGCAAAAAGCAATACAACCCATAGATAAAAACCCCCTCAAATTCGTGCGGATTGGCCTTGATGGGTAGTTCCACGTCTTGAAGGGTTCCTCTCCGAAGCTAAGTTACCAATAGCTCCCCAAGTGCTATGACAGTGAAAGAACCTATCAAAGTTAGTGAAGAACTCCCCCCAAATTGGTAAAGACCTCTTCCTCAAACCCTAGGCGACTAACCCTCCAAGTACTCGCAAACGGCCTATTTATAGCTCAAACCCACGACCGTCACGTACCCTTACGCGCCCGTGTGCTGCTACAGTAAAATTGCTTCAATGTTTTCCTACAGTGTTTTCCTCTACCACGGTCGAAATATTCTTCCTCTTGAGGTCACATAATCAAGCACATGATCATGTGGCAGGCTAGAAGACTTATTTTCATCGACGCGTTTTTGAGAGGTCTTGCATTCTTCACAAAAAAGAGGAACATGAGGATGTGATTGCCTTCATGCCCTTCCACTAGTGAATTAACTTGAATTTGCTTGGAAGTTGGCACACATTCCCACGTCCGTGAACTCGTCTTATGTCTTAGTCATTGAATTACACAAAAGCTCTCAACATCGTGCCTTTCTAGCCTATCTTTGCTCCCTTTTACCTCTTCACGGCATCTACAACCCAATTGCACAAAAGAACAACCCAATACACAAAATGAGACATGAACCATATATAAAATGATGATCAATGTATGTAAAACATATATAAAAACATGTTTACTCAAGCACTTATCATGAGGTGTTATGATTGATCGATTTCTCCACCGGGACCTTGTAGGGGACTAGTACCAGTTGCTTGGAGACAAGGACCGGTTGTTCCTGGATTACCTCGACGCATTAGACTTGGTTTAGAATCATTTAGCCAATCATGAGCCTCATGGAAGATCCTAGGGGTAGCATCACCAGAGTACCTCATCTTTAGTGATTGAGAACTCCTTTACTCTATTTCTTGCCCGTTTTGCTTGCTTGTTAACTTTCCTTGGAAATAGTTCACTCCATTACATTCATCAATTCTGACTAGATAACTGAGAATTGGTTAATACTAATACTTCCATTCCCTATGGATTCAACTACCTACTCACCGTGGTAATAATTAGTTCGACACCCGTGCACTTGAGGTTCACACGCAATTCGGGTGCATGTCAATATCTATTTGTTTGCTTGTTTTCTCTCTTTCCATTTTGGACGGTCTATTTTTATGTTAGTTTATTAATTTTATTGATAGATATGTTGTTGCCATGATTTTTACCCATTAATATATTTACTTGACAAAATACTTAGTTTTGTTAACTTTCATTAATCTTGAACTTTACATGCAAGTTTCATATGGATTTCCATTTGCTTATGAAAACATGTGAATACTTATGCATTTTGATGAATGGGAAACTTTTTTGTTTGAGATAATTAAATCTGTTACTTCAAGATGGGCACAAAGTCTAAAATTAGATACACATATTATCTTGTGTATCCCTTGGATTATTAGTTTAGCAAGATTGACTCTGTCAAAAGTACGAGTTTCTTTCAAATTATTATTAGTTTAGCAAGGTCTTCTATGTACTTCGCCAAATATACAAAATTTTTAGAATGAATTAACATATTTGAGTTCTCCTTCTATTTACCCAATCGGTTGCGAAAAAAGGTGGGCACGGGTTGCTTAACACAGTGCACCGGGTCTGGGTCAGCCAAAAATAGACCTGGACCTAGAACTAGCTAGGCCTATAGTGCCTCCCCGCTAGGCCAATTTGGCCCGGCAAACACAACCCAGACCATGATCCAAACCGGTAGGCCGGGTCGGAACTCGCCAGTTCAAGTGCTAGCCCGTCGTGTTTTATTATTTTTGATAAATATCAACGAGCAAGTTATGGTTAGGTTGGCTAGGTTAGTGTTATCCTAAGTCCTAACTCATCCATGATCATAAGTTGAAATCTTGTTTGTTAAAATCAAATATAATTTTTTAAAATAAAAAATATTCAACTTAATTTGAAATAAATCGTAATAACTAAAAACTTTTATAGTTATAATTTATTTTTTCTTAAATACTAATTATTTGATTGTCTAATAATGTTTTCAAAACTATATATTTGTTGATATAGGATTAGATTAAATTTCTTTGAAAATAAATGATTTGACTAGAATGAATCACTCATGGAATTGAAGAGATCATAATAAATAATAATTTATTTTTTTCATAAAAAAAGTTAAATATGGAATTAATATATATAGTAAACTCTCAAAAGACTAATGGGTTTTTTTATAAACAAACAGTTGTTGCAATTATCTCATAATCAATATTTTATCCCAATTTAGATTTCTTTTTTCATAATAAATTTTAAAATAAAGATAGATAAAAAAAGATTATAACTAAAAGTTTTTTTTTTAAATTACGTTGGAGTAAAATTTTTCTTATCAATTTAATAAAAATTTAAGTTAATTATTTATTAGTAAATATTTTAAAAATATATTTTTATTTTATGTTAATAGCATGTTTAAAGATACATAAGATTTTAGAAATTCCACCAAAAAAAATACACAAAAATATTATAGAAAGAATTGTGATTTTAAATCAACATGTTTATATTATTGCGCACCATTGAAAGCATGGTATTTTTTATAATAATTATTTTTTGTATAAATAATTTGATTTAAATTTTATTCATTTCAAATAATATTGAGTTGAATAATAAATATAAAATAAGAAAAGCTTGCTTTTAATAAGATTTGGTAGCAATAAAGTAACAATCACTTGTAGGTGAGTTGGTTTGAGCTTTGGGATTTTCAATAAAAGTAAGAACAAATTCGCCTCTTTTTCTAGTGCAATAGGAACAAACAATGGTGATGTTCTCCCAGGATACAACAGTCTTCTTTTATCTAGTTCTTGCACCACAATAGAGAAAAATTGAGCGCTCAATTTTTAAGAAAAAGAAGAGAAAGAAAAAGTTGTATCTGAAATATTTTTTGGGTTTTTAATTATATACAAGACGAAGGGGCACAAAAGGAAAAGCTATGTCTCTTAAAAAAAATAATACAAATGAATGAAATAGGTCCAAAAACAAACGGTGCGACGGACAAAGGAAATCGGTGCATTCGTGTCTGCATCATGCACCTACACGAGTACAGATTTTTCAAGTCAAATTCAGAATCCTAGACTAAGATTTGCACCCACACTACACCTGCACGTGAGAGAGCATAACCAAAAAAGTTCAGAATTTCCAAAGTTGAAGACTAATGAATAATGGTATATATAAACTAATGCCTTGTGGGCTATGAACTAATTCCTAGAATATATAAGAAGTGACTGAGAGGAACTTGGTGAAATAAAATATCTATGAACCAGCATTCCTTGTTGTAAATCAATCATCTCATAAATCACATTATCGTTTTGAAAACTGAGCAACTCTAATCGAGGTGGCACCTCTCAGCCATATGCCAAATGCCTGGAATTCATAAGTGCTCTAGAAAAGTTTACCTGAGATTTTTCATAGAAAGCGGCTCCACTTTCACACTTATATAGGTCAATCCATCAGGTCTAAAATTGCAATTATAAACACCATTCAAAATTGAACTATGGAATTAATTAAGAATCAAATTCATCCTACATACATTACAATTATAATATACACCATAGGAAGTGATAAGAAATAGATAGTGTATCTCCAATCAACTAATGACTTGTTTTTAACCATAAGAACCTATTTCTTGGGTTCACCAATTACATAGGTTGGGTTACCATTATTCTAGAAATTTGTTATAGGCAACAATCCCATTCCCTTTGATGTCTTACACACTAGTTTTCTACTTAGTGCGTTAGTTAGAAAATCAGCTAAATTTACCTCTGATCTTACAAAGTTTAGTGATATCACTCCATCTTCAAGCAATTGCCTCACAAAATTATGTCTTAGACGTATATGCCTACTATTGTCATTATATGTTTTATTCTTGGCTCTGTATATAGCAGCCATGCTATCACAATCAATTGTTGATTTTGCTGTGCAAGTTTGTTTTGAAGACTTCAAAGACAATATAGCCCCTCTTAGAGTGAAAATTAATCCACTTGTTGACTTTGTTTCATATGAATATGAAATCTAGTTAGCATCACTATACCCTTCAAGTACTACAGGAAAACTAGAATACTTTAGTCCAAAATTAATAGTTCCTTTAAAATATTTTAATATCCTGATCGAGGCAATCCAATGATCCTTATTTGGACTGTGTGTATATCTGCTCAATCTGCATACTGTATAAGTAATGTCAGGACGAGTATAGTTCATCAAACACATTAAACTACCAATTACTTGTGCATATTCATTTTGAGAAACACTAACCCCTTTATTCTTTCTTAAATGAAAAGCACTATCATATGGAGTTGAGACAGGTTTGCAATTAAATTGAATAAATTTCTTTAGTACCTTTTCCACATAAATTTCTTGTGAAAGAATTATTCCTTCATTTGATATAGAAATTCTAATTCCAAGAATAAAATGTGCTTCACACATGTCCTTCATTTCAAATTTAGATGAAAGAAAATTCTTTGTCTCAACTACTACTTCTAAAGAAGCACCAAATATATGCATGTCATCTACATATAAACAAATTATAACACCCACATTGTTAGAAAATTTGTTGTAGATATATTTATTAGATTCATTTATAAGGTAACCATTAGAAACTAAAACATGATTGAATTTTTCATGCCATTGTTTTCGTGCTTGTTTCAGCCCATATAAAGATTTCATAAGTTTACATACCTTATACTTGTTGCTAGGAATCACATACCCTTCGGGTTGATTCATATATATTTCTTCTTCGAGATCTCCATTTAAAAAAGCTATCTTAACATCCATTTGATGAATAATTAAATTGTTGATAGCAGCTAATGCAATTAAAATTTGAATAGAAGAAATTCTAATAACAGGATCATAAGTATCAAAGTAATCAATTTCTTTCTTTTGCTACTAATCTAGCTTTATATATATCAATAGACCCATTTGTTTTAAGCTTTTTCTTAAAAATCCATTTGCAACCCATTTGGTCTACTAATTCCCAAGTATGATTAGATAAAATTGAATCTAATTCACTATTAATGGCTTCCTTCCAAAACACAGCATCAAGGGAGGTGACAGCTTGAGAATAAGTTGAGGATCATCCTCCACAAGAAAGGTAATAAAGTCATTTCAAAATATATTTTCTTTTCTTATCCTTTTACTCCTTCTTAATTCAAATTCAAAAACATCAATATTCGAAAAATCAATATTAGGAGTAATATGAGGCGAATGTGCAATGTTACCAAACACATGATTTCAAAGGAAAAATATGTTCAAAAAACTGCATTTTTAGATTCAACAATAGTATTAGGTTCCATAATGTCACTCTTAACAACAATGAATCTATATGCAGCACTATTGAAAGCATATCCAATTAGCATACAATCGAAAGTTTTGGGACCATTTTTTCTCTTTTTAGAATCAGTTAATTATACCATGGTTTTCACAAAAGGCTTTCAGAAAATTATCTTCATATTCCCCACTTCTATCTAATCGAAGCTTTTTGATCTTCTTATTTAGTTGATTGTCAACTTCAGTTTTATACTTTAAAAATATTTCACATGCTTCATCTTTTGATCTAAGCAAATATAAAACATTATATCTAGAGAAATCATCAACAAAAGTAATATAATATTTCTTACCTCCTCTAGTCATAGAATGTTTTAAATCACCTAGATCATAATGAATTAAACCTGACAATTTAGATTCTCTTTCAATTGACGTATAGCCTTTTTTTTTTGACTTAGATTCTACACAAATTTCATGTCAATTTTATTAGAATCTGTCATGTTATGAATTAAGCCTAATTCTCTCATTTTCTTAATATATGAAAAGTTCACATGTCCCAACATAGCATGTCATAAATCAATTCAGTTCACTATGTAAGCAAAAGAAGATGATTTATTTCCATTGTTAACTTTGAGTACATTCAAAATAAATAAACCTTGGCTACAATACCCCTTCCCGAAGAATTCCACTTTTAGACATTACTAGTTTATCTGACTCGAAGGCTACTTTTATTCCATCCTTTCAAAGCAATGAGACAGATACTATATTAACACGGATATCAGGGGCATGCAACACATTATTGAGAATTAAAGTTTTCCCTGATGTAAGTTATAGAAGTACCTTTCCTTTTTCATGAACCGGAGATAGAGATGAATCTCCCTTGTACACTTGTTCCTCACCTTTGATTAAAGGAATCTAAGATTGGAAAGCAGTCCTATCTGCAGAAATATTCCTCATGGCTCCAGAATCTACAATCCACTCTTTTGCATCTGACACCATAAGTGCTTGAGAGACAACGGCAACTATGACTTCATCATTGCCTTCTTCAGTTTTGTTGACTTTAGGAATTGTCTCCTTTGCTCCTTTCTTGTAGTGATATTGAGATCATAATTCCATAGTTTACAACATACATAACACGACCTTTTCTTTTGAAAGTAGTTTGAAAATTCTAATTCTGATTAAATTTGAAGCTGCCCTTCTTATGTCCTTTGAATCTTTGTGTAGATTTCTTGAATTTATTTTCAGTTCTTTTGAATTTCTAAGGATGCCCATTGGAATTTTGAATTTTGTTTGATCAGCCTTCAATAAGATTTTCATTGGATGAGAATTCTTTTACTTTATCTGCATTATCCCTTTGACGGTTCTTCTCTTCAATTCGAATGTGCACAATGATACCTTCAAGAGTCATAAGTTTCCTTTTATGCTTCAAATTGTTCTTATAGTGTTTCCAAGATTCAGGTAGATGTTCTATGAAGAAGCCAACAATGAACGCATCAGGTAAGATGATTTCTTCATTTTTGAGATCATTGAGCAGAAGATTATAATCATGAATTTGTGATGATACATCCTTATCTTCATTCATTTGAAAATCAGAAAAATTTCCTATTGCATATTTCAAATTTCCAGCATCTTCTACTACGTACTTCTTGTACAATGAATCCCAGATTTCTTTCACAGTTTGGAAATTGTAGTAGATATCATGCAGTTCATTGGAGAGAAAACTGAGTATGGTATGACGACAGATTTTGTTACCTTTTTCCAATATCGAGTAAGGTTTGCGAAAAGTCTTGAGATGTTGTCTCCTGCATTGTGTTAGTCAGTATGTGTGCAAGGATATAGATGTCAAGTGCGGAGTACATATTTTGCTACTAGCATTTGAAAAATGTTCCAGTGAATTGATCAATCTTGGAGACATCTGAAAACGATTTTGTAGTGGTCATCACGTTCTCCATTTATTCATAAGATTGTTGAAAAATTATTGTTGATGAAGACAGAAACGGGTAACTGAGGTGTGCAGATGCACTGACCCTAAGAACAAATTCACCTCCTTTTCCAAGTGCAACAGGAACAAACAACGGTGATATTTGAAATAGTCTTCTTAAGGTGATATCTGAACAAATTCTCCTCCTAGGATACAACAGTCTTTTTTTCTCAGGTTCTTGCTTATAAATGCTTGAGTAGACCTATTTTTATATATGTTTTACATGCATTGAGTATCATTTTTACCATGGTTTCTGTCTCATATTATGTATTTGGTGTTCTTTTGTGCAATTAGGTTGTGAATGCCTTGAAGAATCAAAAGAAAGCAAAGATAGGCTATAAAGACATAATGTTGGGAGTTCTTGTTCAATTCAAAGACCAAGACATGAGAGGAGTTCATGAACATGGAGATGTGTGACAACTTCCAAGGAGATTCAAGCTAATTTACTAGTTGGAAGGGCACAAAGGTAGTCACATCTTCATGTTACTTCTCTTTGTGAAGATTGCAAGACCTTTCAAAGATGCGTCAATGAAGAAAGTATTATAGCCTACCACATGGACGTGTGCCCGGCCATGTGGCCTCAAAAGAAGAGTGTTTGGACCGCGTTTGTAAAACGTAATATAGCAGTACTGTAGCAAAATTACTATTCATGTACCCTCATGGAAATTCCTGCAGCCCATGCAAGTGCGTGGAAAATCCATATGGGAGCATGAGGGCACATGACAAAGGCGGTCTTGAGCTATAAATAGCCTGTTTGCCCTATTTTTGAGTGACTTTTTGTGGAGTTTTTAGGGAGTACTAGGAGGGCAAGTCGGCTACGGTTTGAGATGGAGGTCTTTGCCAATTTGGAGGGTGTTCTTCACCAACTTTGACCGATTTCTTCACTGTCATAGCACTTGGGAAGCCATTAGCGACCTAGCTTCGGAGAAGAATCCTTCAAGACGTTGAACTATCCATCAAGGCCAATCTACACAAATTCGAGGGGGTTTTTCTCTAAGGATTTTATAATCTTTCATTGTATTCATCATTGTTTTATAACTCGGCCCATGGAGGGCTAAACCCTAGTAGTCATTTGGGCATGTAAACCTTAAGATCTATTCTTAGTTTTGGTTTGGTTTATGTTTCTAGTTAATCGGAGTTGATTTGAGTTTTAACCTTGTGATTTCATTTTTTGCATGTTTTATTGATCCTTGTGAGTAATTTACATTGCTCGATTCATTACTTTGCTGTGAGAGGTCTCCATTAGAGTTAGACTTCAAGGTTAAAGAAGGTTGTGAGGGTGAGTGATGAGATAGTGGAGTGTCCCCTTTCCCTTCAGATTGAGTGTTTCCTATCTCCGTATTCCATAGACTCTAAGCAACCATATTTGGTGTGAGGTGTGAGATTGATGGATTTCTCCGTCAGGACCTTATAGGGGTTAAGGGTCATTCGCCGGTAAATAGGGTTGGGTCTATACTTAGGAATCGGTTTCACTCTTAGGTATCCCTAGAGTGTATTGCGGTCATATGGGGTGTGAGGCGTTAAGATTGAGCGATTTCTCCGCCGGGACCTTGTAGTGGACTAGTACGGGTTGCTTGGAGATAAGGACCGCCTGTTCTTGGATTACCTTGATTCATAGACTCGGTTTAGAAGCATTTAGTGAATCTTAAGCTTCATGGAAGATCCTAGGGAGAACATTGCCCGAGTACCTCATCTTTAGTAAACGAGAACTCTTTTACTTTATTTCTTGTCCATTTGCTTGCTAATTAATCTATCTTGCAATTAGTTCAATTCGTCACATTCATTTATTCCGACTAGATAACTGAGAAGTTGTTAATACTAATACTTTCATTCCCTGTGGATTCGACAACCCACTCATCTGGGTAATTATTACTTCTACACCCGTGCACTTGCGGTTTACAAGTAATTCGATAGTGTCATTTGCACAAAAACAGAGAAAAATTGAGTGCTCAGTTTTTAAGAAAAAGAAGAGAAAGAAAAAGTTATATCAAAAAATGGTTATGGGTTTTTAATTTTATAGAAGACAAAGGGGCAAAAAAGGAAAATATGTGTTTCATCAAAAAATAAAACAAATGGATGAAAGAGGTCCAAAAACAAATGGCATGACACACAAAGGAAATCGGTGCATTTGTGTCCACATTATGCGCCTACATGAGTTCAGAATTTTCAAGTCAAATTCTGAATCCAAGCCTGAGATTTGCACCCCGCTGCGCCTGGGCTTGAGAGAACATAACCACGAAACTAAAGTTGAAGGCTAATGAATAGTGATATATATAAATTGGGTAAAGTTCTTGTAAATAGGTAATCTGGTACTAAACTATACAGGAATGTTTTGAAACTAAGATGAGTCCAATATATATGGGCCTCTAACACTCGGCAGGTCATGGGTAGAGCACCGTCCAACTCATAACCAGGCCAGATATAGTACGGGTCGGTTAACTATTGGCGGCCTGGCCGCCGAGTCACTTGACTCGACGGCCCCCTTATAGTTATGAAGTTAGTAATGTTGACTCTTATATTCTGATTCTAACAAACGACTTTTGCGTGTGTATCGTAAGTGCACAGGTTTGTCGAAGTAATAATACCCTGGTGAGTGGGTAGTTGTATCCATAGGGAATAGTGATCAAAAATACAAAGATTGTTATTTAACTAGAATAAATATGAATCGATAGTAGTATGAACAAAATCAATAAAAAAAATGAAAATAAGGAAAGAAGAAGGAAGAGAGACGCTATAAAAAATGAGAGGAAAGACAACCGATAAAAATTGGGGCACCCAGATATTGCTTCTCCTTGGTCTATTGCTTCAACTGCAAATCCAACTATTATGTCTCTTAACTAATGCTTAATGAGTCATGTAAATCCAAAAATACACGGTCCCAAACCTAAGGTCAACCGTGACTAAGTCTACACTATAGCCCAGTGAGAAATCGCTCAGTTTCAACACTTCACACTTTGGAAAGTTACATAAAGCTCTGGGAAACTCCAAGTGATAAACCCTATTCCCTAACATAGATCTAACCCTTTGGTCCTGGTGAAAGACCCTAGTCACAATTAAGACCGACCACTAAGGATTAGTTCAAAGCTTCACTCTGTTGCTTGTGCAACTAAGCCCCAGCGGAGTTTCTCTTTTAGCACTTCACTCTATTGTGGCCGCAAAGAACTCTTGGAACATGGAGGTAGGATAAATCAAACCGAAGTGGATAGGAGACGTTCGACTACCTCTTGACTCACCCTCTCGACCATCTCCAATCTTGCTTTGTCTAACCCTCATGGTGTGTCACTCACTCATAAGGATTACCAATGTAGGCTCTCAATCCTAGTGTCACTCTAAGGGAAAACCTATTCAATAAGCATTCAAGATTGGAACTCAATTAAAGGCATCAATTAAAGAAACATAATAGAAAAATCAAAGAAACAATATCATCCTAGGGTTTATAAGTCCAAGTACCCACTAGGGGTTTAGCTCTCCATGGAGAAAGATACAATCAATAATGAAATCGAAAGTAAGAACATGCAATCCATAAGTAAACCACCCTTAGTATTCATGTCAATGGTCTTGTGGAGTGGCGGCATCTTCTCTGAAGGTTCCCTCGTCAAGCCTAGGGCACACCTCGCCGTATCGATGCCGACGAAAGATCCCCCAATAACTCTCTTCTAAAGGAACGCAGTGTTAAAAGCTGCAGAACCACTTCAAAAGCTTTGCCAAAGCCCCTATAAACCCTAGCCACAAGCCACCTACAAAGATGGTGAAGAGATGGGCAAAAGATGGGAAAAAGATTCACCAAACGGGATGAAATTGTAAGTTAAATAGGCTGGAATCTGGCATCCACACGCGCGTGTGGAAATTCCACACGCCCTTGTGAATCTGCAAGAATTGATTTTTTCACTGGCCTGTGAACAGTAACTGCTATAGCAATTTGCTACAATGATTTACTACAGTAACTTACTACAGTACTCCACCAAAATACTCCCGAATTCTCACTTTTCATTGATGTCACATGAACGGGCACACATTCATGCGGTTGATCGTGTTGCTTCTTCAACAAAAATCATATTTGTTGACAATCTTGTTAGCATTGCATAAGTCGCAACACATGAGTGTGACTGCCTTTGTGCCCCTCCGATTTACATGTTCACTCAAGCACAATGGAGGTTGGCACACACTCATATGTCTTTGAGCACAACTTGTGTCTTCACGTTTGTTCACTCCAAGATTTCATCAACTTTGGCTTCTTTCTTCCATACTCGTCTCCACAACCCTACATGCACAAAAGTAACATAAATACACATGTATGAGCCATAAAATCTTAGAAAAGTAATGCTCATTGTATGAAAATAATACTTTGTATTACTATTACACAAGCACTTATCAGATTCTCTCTAGCATATTGTGTTGATAAGGGATTGTTATATTTCCATTATGTCAAGTTTCCTTTTCATTAATGCACTTTCTATTTATAAATTTATTTATTTTGACAGGATTGGAAATTTAGTTTGGGCAACCACTACTCATTTACTTTACACTTCATGCCCTTGTATTTTATATCAATGGTTGGTTATATTATATGGTTTAGTATGCTCTAATTTATATTTTGTTACAAAGTGTGTTTCAGAGTTATGTTAAGGTGTGAGATGGATAATGTCATTGCATGAAGGAATTTTATCTATATAAATTGAACCAAAGAATATATTATCCTTTTTCCTTGTCACTGGTTGTAATTTTGTTCAAACTCCAGTTTTATGGTATGTAATGTTTTAGAATTTGATGTGCTGCCGGTTATCTTTTACTTCTCTAATTTTTATTCCTTCATCTTTCTTTTTAAGGTTAAAAGTAGTGTTTGCTATCTCTTTTAATCATTTTGAGTGATTAAACCACCAATCTTATGAAATAACCAATCTCGTTACGCTAAATCAACAAATATAAAAAAACATAGATGAACACAACAATTCAAAGAAAATCTATATTAAAAGCATTGTCAAAATGAAATCCTCCCAAGCTACATCAAATCCGAAACACCCAAGGAAGTTACCCCTCCATGGGGATCATGTTCATCACAAAGCAATGCAAATAAAGATTAGAACACTAAAGATAGAAGAAGAAACCCCCTCTCATTATCTTAAAATTATGAATCGATGTGAGTTGATATCATTGCCTTGGATCATCACTCCCGTGGCTCCTTGGAACTCTTTCTTCTTCCTTTAATTCGTATCAAAACCTTAACTGTCGTCCAATAGTCACTTTCCTAAAATCTCGCTCTTTGAATAAATTTTTCAGCTTTCTATTTAAACCCCTAGGAATTAGGTAAATACATGAGCAAGTACATGGCCGGGTTTACATGGCTGCGTATCTCTTCTTATAACCATGTATATCTCTATATGGTTTTGCTTCTCAACTCTTGAGATGAACGACCATGTGTCTTGCTTCTGCCTGTGTCTCCTCTGGACCAAGTTCTTTAGGTTCCTCGATGTACACGACTGTGTATATCATATACATGGCCATGTTCTTCTCTAGAGGGCTTTGATCTAGGCAGTACACGGTCATGAACATGGCCATATGCATGGTCCATGTATTTCTCTTAATGCTCAATATTGCGATACTTTGAAGGATACATGAGTATGTTTGTAGGTGTGTACCATACCCATTGATGTGTTATCTGCAAGTGCACGGGTCGCGCACAAGTAGTAAAGTGGTACCCTATAAGGGGGTTAGGGTTGTTGAACAACACGGACTGGACTTAAAGTACTAATTGATCTTCTAATCTCTCGCCAGAAAATAATTGTTGGTAACTATATTTTAAAGGAAAGGAGGATGACAAGCAATAGCTAAAACTGAACTAGGTGAGAGACGCAGAGATAGAGTAGGTAAAATTATAGAATCTAATATTTTAACAACAAGAGAGCAATGCCCCCGGACGATTCCTATGAGCTATCATATGCCAACTGACCTCTAATTCCTACTAGGTACATTCTATTGTTCTTGCGTGTGCTCAAAAGCAATGTTGCATCTATGGTTCTCCACTACACCAAAGTCTTCTAGTGTAACTGTGCATCTCAACCACATCAAGTTTTACAATCACAATAAGCAATCACAACTATGGTCATCCAAACACCAAGTTTAACCAAAGCATCTATGCACATCAAACATATCAAGTTATGCAAACACATTATTAAACACAAGAAACCAAAAGAACTCAATAAATCATTAGAAAAAAGTATTCAAAACATACAAAGCATCAAAGTTCAACAACCCGGGGCACCATGGATGATTAACCCCTAAGGGATGGGCACAACATGAAGAAAATTACTACAAATCTAGAGAAAGAAGATAAGACTCCCTTCTCTTCAAGATAACCTCCAATCTTGAGCTCCATTGCTAGCCCCACTTCTCTTGTGCCTCTACTACTCGCGCTCTAGCACCAAAGTTCAGTCTAGACCCAGAAATATGGAGGGGAAGACTGATAAGTGCTTGTGTGATAAGAATATGAAGTGTTCTTTCCTTGTGTTGAGCATTACTTTTCTCTGGTTTTAACGCTAATATGTGTATAGTTCTGTTACTTTCATGCAGGTAGGGTTGTGAGGCCGAATATGAAAGAAAGAAGCCAATGTGGATCGTAAATGCACCAATTTGGAGGAAATCTTGCTAAGGTTCAAACACGAAGACATAGGTCGGGTTCGAGATGCGGGAATGTGTGCCAACCTCCTCGTATTCAAGTTAGTATAACTATTTGGAGTGGCACAAGGGCAGTCATATTCAAGCATTCCGACTTGTGCATATAGAACAAGATCTCCACCAACATGTCCGTTATTGAAGAAGCAAAGCGATCCACAACGTAAATATGTGCCCGTTTGTGTTACCTCGATGAAAGCATGGATTCGGGAGTATTTCGGGCCGGTATTGTAGTAGGATACCGTAGAAAAACTGTAGCAAGAATACTGTACTAGCACTCTTCACAGTCGGACGAGAAAACAGGAAAACAGAGAATCCACACAGGTGTGTCGAAATTCCACAAGCCCGTATGAAAAATGCACAAGGGCACTCACATGAGTGTGTGGATTCTCGATTCCAACCCTTTAAAAGCCGATTTCAGCCCCGATTCAGCATTCTTTTCTCCATCTTTTCCCTAACTTGAGAGAGGGCTGTGGCTAGGGTTTTTGAGAGGTATTGCCTAGGGCTTTGGAGAGGTTCTACGGCTCTGACATCGCGCGCCGTTTGTAAGAAGGTTAGTGGGAAAGCTTTCGCCGGCACCGATCTGGCAAGGTGTATCCTAGGTTGGACAAAGAGACCCTTGCGACGAGTAGAGGACTATCCACAAGACCATCGCCATGACTAACAAGGTGGTTTTCTATGGATGCCTTGTTTTTACATTCGATTTCATTGATTGTATCTAGCCCCATGGAGAGCTAAACCCCTAGTGGGTACTTAGGTATTTGTGAACCCTAGGATGTATTCGTTTCATTGTATCTTTTTATTATGCTTTCAATTAATTGATGTTTATTGTGAGTTCCAATATTATATGCTTGATTGTATGAATACTCCCCTAGAGTGACACTAGGGTTGAGAGTTCTTCTTGGTAACTCTTATGAGTGACTGACACACCATGAGAGTTAGACAAAACTAGATTTGAGAGGGTTGAGAGGGTAAGTCGAGAGATAGCGGAATGTCCCCTTTCCCTTAGGTATGATCTATCCTACCTTCACGTTCCAAGAGTTCTTTGCGGCCATAGTAGAGTGAATGGGCTACAGGATGACCTTCTGCTGGTGCTTAGTTATGAGTGTAACGGAGTGAAGCGTTGAAGTGATTTTAGCATCTAGGGTTTAATTGTGGCAAGGGATCTTTCACCTGGAACAAAGGGTTAGGTCTACACATAGGAATAAGGTTTATCGTTTGGAGTCCCTAGAGCTCATTGCAATTCTATATGAGTGCGAGGTGTTGAGATTGTTCGATTTCTCCTCTTGGACATGTATAGAGTTAGCCATGGTTGACCTTAGATTTGGGACTATGCAATTAAAGATTTCCACGACTCACTATTGCATTAATTGGGAAGCATAATAGAGGTTTCTTGCACTTGAAACAAATGTCCTAAGTGGAACAATACCCGGGTACCCCGTCTTTATTGATTGCCTTACCTTCTCCTTTACTTGTGCTCTCTTTCTTGTTGTTTTTACTCTTGAGAATTGAATCTTGTCACACATATCACTATTCATCTTCCACATTAGTTAAGAAACAATTTAAGTGTCTTTATTCCCTACTCTTTGTGAATACGATACCCACTCATCTTGGATTATTACTTCAACACCCGTGCACTTGCAGTGTACACGCATATTCGGACGTGTCAAGTTTTTGGTGCCGTTGCCGGGGAGTAGGCGTTTAGAGATACTTTGCACTTTGTTTTTCTTAGGTATTCATTTATTCATTCTATTTCATATTTTCTTATTCTATCATCATTGTGATTTTTGTTTCCTTTTTTTTGGTGCAGCTCCAGGTTATGACCCGAGGGAATCCCTCCATACTGATTGAAGGAGATCCCGAACTTGAACGTACACTTAGTAGAAAAGGGAAAGAACCTGTGCAAGAACAGTCCAATCTAGCTGATTTGGAAGTAGAAGAATCTGAAAACATGGTAGAACAGAATGAGTAGCAGCAGACATTATCCGATTATGCCGGACCTTCAGTATAAACCCTATTGAACATTGTGCGTCCCCCAATTACAACTCAGAACTTCGAGCTGAAGCCAGCATTCATCCATATATTGCTGCAATCCGCGCAGTTCAATGGTTTGGCCGATGAGAATCCAAACAGTCATATATAGAACTTTCTTGAGGTGTGTGATATGATGAAGATAAATGGGGTAATGGATGATGCCATCAAGTTGAGGGCCTTCCCATTTTCCTTGAAAGGGAGAGCAAAGCAGTGGCTACACTTATTACCTACAGCATCAATTACCACATGGGAGGAGATGGTAGAAGCTTTTCTTGGGCGTTATTTCCCTCCCGGAAAATCTGCAAAGCTTCGGAATGAGATCTCATCCTCTGTACAAGTGGAATTGGAGTCTCTATTTGAGACGTGGGAAAGGTTCAAGGAGCTCTTAAGAAAGTGCCCACAACACGGATTCTCAGAGTGGATGATTGTTCAGACCTTTTACAATGGTCTGAATCTGAGTACAAGGTAACTCTTGGAAGCGGCAGCAGGAGATACATTAGGTAGCAAGACCCCCGGTGATGCCCATCAATTAATTGAAGAAATGGGATTAAACAGCTACCAATGGAATGCCAGAAGAAGAAAAAGGTGGCCGGCCTCCATGAGATAGAAGCAGTGACTTCATCGGCGGCTCAAATGGAATCATTGAGTAAGAAGTTAGATCTTCTAACTTCGAATAGAGTAGCGGCCATGATTACTTGCACTGGGTGTGGTGGAGGACATGCTCCCTCTGATTACTCGATATCTATTAGTTATGTATCTTCGGTTGAGAATGTCAATTTTGTAGGTAATAGCATGAGGACTCAAGGGAAACCCATACAACAACACCTATAATACCAGTTGGAAGAATCATCCCAATTTCTCGTGGAGCAACCAAAGGTCCACAAAAGGCCATGGGGCCACCGGGTTTCCAACAACAAGGCCCAAATGTGGAAAACAAAGTTTCAGGTTTGGAGACCCGAATGACAGATTTGGAAAAGGCCTTAACTAGGTTTGTGCAATCGTCAAATACAAGGTTTGAATCAGTTGAGGGTACACCTCGCAGCCATAACACCTCCTTACATAATCTTGAAAATCAAGTGGGGCAGATTGTGAAGTCCTTATCGGAAAGGCCACATGGAAGTTTGTTGAGCAATATCGAGACCAACCCTAGAGAGCATGTGAAGGCCATCACTTTGAGAAGTAGTCGTGAGGTCGACGGTAGGCTTCCGGGTGAGAAGCCAAATGAACATGTACTAGAGATTATAGAGGTTAAAGAGGGAAGAAGCAAAGAGAAGGAGGTGGCACCTCCATCTTTCAAGCCAAGGATCCCTTATCCCTCTCACGCGGCCGTGTGGATTTTCCACATGGCCGCATGGGCTGCAGGAATTTCCACGCGCGTGCGTGGACAGTAATTTTGCTACAGTGAAAATGCTATAGTAAAATTGCTGCATTACTTTTCACAAAACGCGGTCCAAACACTCTTCTCTTGAGGCTACATGTCCGGGGCACACGTCCATGTGGTAGGCTATAAAACTTTTCTTCATCGATGTATCTTTGAGAGGTCGTGCAATCTTCACAAAGAGAAGGAATATGAAGATGTGGCTACCTTTTTGCCCTTCCAACTAGTGAATTGACTTCAATCTTCTTGGAAGTTGGCACGCATCTCCACGTTTATGAACTCCTCTCTTATCTTGGTCCTTGAATTGAACAAGAACTCCTAACATTGTGTCTTTATAGCCTATATTTGCTTCCTTTTTACTCTTCAAGGCATTCACGACCTATATGAATAAAAGAACACCAAATACACAATATGAGACATAAACCATAGTAAAAATGATGATCAATGCATGTAAAACATATATAAAAATATGTCTACTCAAGCACTTATCAGCTTCGGCTAGGGTTTTGAGAGGTATTGGCTAGGGCTTTGGAGAGGTTCTACGGCTCTGACATCGCGCGCCGTTTGGAAGAAGGTTAGTGGGAGAGCTTTTATCGGCATCGATCCAGAGTGGTGTATCCTAGGCTGGACAAAGGAACCCTTGCGACAAGTAGAGGACTCTCCAAAAGACCATCGCCATGACTAACGAGGGGGTTTTCTATGGGTGCTTTATTTTTATATTCAATTTGATTGATTGCATCTAGCTCTATGGATGTATTCGTTTCATTGAATCTCTTTATTATTCTTTCAATTAATTGATGTTTATTGTGAGTTCCAATATTTTATGCTTGATTGTATGAATTCTCCCCTAGAGTGACACTAGGGTTGAGAGTTTTTTTTGGTAACTCTTGTGAGTGAGTGATACACCATGAGAGTTAGACAAAGCTAGATTGAAGAGGATTGAGAGGGTGAGTCGAGAGATAGCAGAGCGTCCCCTTTCCCCTCTTGTATGATATATCCTACCTCCACGTTCCAAGAGTTCTTTGCAGCTATAGTAGAGTGAATGGGCTAAGGGATGACCTTCCGCTGGGGCTTAGTTGCTAGTGCAACGGAGTGAAGTGTTGAAGTGATTTTAGCATCTAGGGCTTAATTGTGGCTAGGGATCTTTCACCTAGACCAAAGGGTTTTGGTCTATACATAGGAATAGGGTTTATCATTTAGAGTCCCTGGAGCTCATTGCAATTCTATGCAAGTGCGAGGTGTTGAGATTGTTGGATTTCTCTTCCGGCACATGTATAGAATTAGGCATGGTTGACCTTAGATTTGGGACTATGCAATTATGGATTTCCATGACTCACTATTACATTAATTAGGAAGCATAATAGAGGTTTCTTGCACTTGAAACGAATGCCCTAGGTTGAACAATACCCAGGTACCCCATCTTTATCAATTGCCTTATCTTCTCCTTTACTTGTGCTTTCTTTCTTGTTGTTTTTACTCTTGAGAATTTAATCTTGTCACACATATCACTATTCATATTCCACATTAGTTAAGAAACAATTTAAGTGTCTTTATTCCCTACTCTCTGTGGATACGATACCCACTCACCTAGGATTATTACTTCGACACCCATGCACTTGCGATGTACACACATATTCAGACGTGTCAAAGACCATGGCAGCCACCTACAAGAAGAAGGATGAAGGATGGAGTGATGAATCACCCAAGAATGTCCTAGATCTGATTTAAAACGCGGATTCCAGGCAGGACACGCCCTGGACATGGGAGTCTCAATCCACCCAAAATCACTGAAAAGCAAAATCACCAAAAAGCAAATTTTCAGGCTTGACACACCCTGTGACACTATGGTGTCAGTCTCAACACGATCATGGTAGCAGCATACAGACCGTATCCCTTCTCCAAACATGTGCTACAGTAAAATCAGCTACAATAATTTTGCTATAATACTGATTTTCACAAATCGCCTGGACTAATTAGTGGAATGCGCACGGTCGTGTCGAGACCGTGTCAGGCCTAAGAGCTCTATAGATTGTCATTTTTTCGCACTGTAATTGCGCCGAATCCTGCTCTTTTGCACAAGGATCTATTTTCCTGCACAAATATACTATCATACCCAAAGTAGCACCAAATCACAATAAATAAATGCTTGAATACATGATAAATACATGACAAGGATATGGAAATGTATATATGAATTGAACTCATCAAATACCCCACACTTGAACATTTGCTTGTCCTCAAGCAAAACACATCAACACATAAGAAAGTAGATGAGTGCATGACCTTTGATCTCAGTAATATAGGAATTTCAAAAGTGGAATAGGAAACCAGTTATTAGTGTGTGTTCACCTGATCAAAAATGATAAGTTTCACTCTCACCTTGTACTCCCCGAGTGTGTGTGTGTGAGATTACCCTAATTTATGTGCCCCATGCAATGTTGGATCAACATAGCTAACAATGACCTTATTTCATACTATACTAAGTGGGTAATAGCTTCAAACACCCTAGAGGTAGCCCTTTCTCTCAGTAGGTCATCAAATGTACACTTGTAATGCCCAAAATTTGACTACTCAAGAGCGGCTTTCACACTTCTAAGGTGATAGCTCTTTCTACCATCATTTTACAAAGTATTTACAAAGAACCAAGAGGGCATCCCACAAGGAATCCAACTTTCCGGGGTTTATTTATTTATTTATTTATTTTACACAATAAACCATGTCATTGAGCTAAAGTTCACTCCTAAATATAAGTGGCTCCACAAATCGGGTAAGCTGAGAAAAGAAAAGGTTTCCTAGATAAGAGTGAAGCTAACAAATAAGTTCAATACAAATACACTAACACACAAGCACACTAGTGTCCCCTTTCACGTAGAAATTCCATAAAATAAGATCATAGATCATCCTAAGTCATGCCACATCGCAATAAGTACAATAGTAAAACCCTCTGACAAGGTCCCCTTGCGTATATCCCGCAAGTGCACGGGTTTGTCGAAGTAATAATCCCGGGTGAGCGGGGTCGAATCCACAGGGAGTAGGGAGTAAAGACACTTAATTCGCTTCTTAGATATGTGAAGTATCAACAATGATAATGATTCTATTCTCAACAATTAAAAGCAACAAGTAAAAGAGCAAAAGTAAGTAGGAGGTAAGGCAATCGATAAAGATGGGGTACTCGGATGATGCTTCAACTAGTATAATGGCTTCAAGTGCAAGAACTCTCTATTATGCTTCCTAATCAATGCAATGGTGAGTCGTGGAAATCCTTACATACATAGTTCCAAATCTAAGGTCAACTATGCCTAACTCTATTCATGTCCCGGAGGAGAGATTAAATAACCTCTCAACCTCGCACTCGAATAAAGGTGGAATGAGCTATAGGGATTCCAAGAGATAAATCGCTTCCTAATTATAGACCTAACCCTTTGGTCCAAGTGGAAGGTCTCTAGCCACAATTAAGCCCTAGATACTAAGATCCCCTCGACACTTCACTCCATTGCATGCTAACTAGGCCCTCGACCGAGGTTCATCCCTTAGACCATTCACTCTATTATGGCCGCAAAGAACTCAAGGAGCGGAGGTAGAATCTATCACGTCGGAGGGAAAGGGGATGCTCCCTGCACCTCTCGACTCACCCTCTCAACCCTCTCCAACCTAGCTTTTGTCTAATGCTCGTGGTGTGTCACTCACTCACAAGGTTACCAACAAGAACTCTCAACCCTAGTGTCACTCTAGGGGAAATGTTCATACAATCAAGCATTCAAGGTTGGAACTCACAATAAACATCAATTTATTGAAAAGCATAATAAAAAAAGTTCAATGAAACGAATACATCCCCGGGGTTCACAATCACCCAAGTACCCACTAGGGGTTTAGCTCTCCATGGAGCTAAGTACAATCAAAGAAATCGAATGTAAAAGCAATGAATCCATAAAGAAACCTCCTCAATGGTCATGTCGATGGTCGATGGTCTTGTGGAGAGTCCTCTACTCGTCGCAAGGGATCCTTTTGTCCGTCCCTAGGATACACCTCGCCCGGATCGATGCCGACGAAAGCTCTCCCAATAACCTTCTTCCAAATGACGCACGATGTCGAGCCATAGAACCTCTCTAAAAAAACCTAGCCAATACCCGTCAAAAACCCTAGCGAAAGCCCTCTCGCAAGTTGGGGAAAAAGATGGAGAAAAATAATACAAAAAAATCGGGGTTGAATCGGCTTTAAATAGAGTCGGAATCATGCAACTCCACAGGCGTGGGCGCTACGCAGCGCCCGTGCGGAATTTCCACACGGGCGTGGATGATTTCCACACGCCCGTGTGGATTCTCTGTTTCTCTGATTTCTCAGCCGTCTGTGAACAGTGCTACTGCAGTACTTGCTACAGTCTCTGCTACAGTCTTCCCAATTCCATACTTTCATCGGGGTAACGCAAACGGGCACACGTTCACGTCGTAAATCACTTGCTTCTTCAATGATATACATGTTGGTGGAGCTCTTGTTCTTATATGCATAAGACGGAGTGCTCAAGTGTGACTGCCTTTGTGCCCCTCCAAATGGATGTGCTCACTCGAATGCGAGGAGGTTGGCACACACTCTAGCATCTCACACCTGTCCTATGTCTTCGCGTTTGAACCTTAGCAAGATCTCCTCCAAAATAGGTGCATTATGATCCACATTGGCCTATTTCCTTCATACTCGGCCTCACAACCCTACCTGCATAAAAGTAACATAAAAACACACATATTAATGTAAAAACCTGAGAAAAGTAATGCTCAACATAAGGAATGAACGCTTCACATTCATATCGCACAAGCACTTATTAAACTCCCCCACACTTAAGCTTTTGCTTGTCCTCAAGCTAACATTAAAAAATTCTGTGCATTAATGAAGAAAATGTTGAAAATGCTTGGCCTTAGGTTCACCGAGGTATACAAAGAAAGTATTCTACAAGTAAGGAAAATTTTAACACTAAATACGAAAAATCAATGCTCTAGCTAAAAACTTGAATAAAAAGGGACAACAAACCCGAATTTCGTGTAAGTGTGTGAACTCACTCAAAACAACCCAAGTTATACTCCTCAAAGTTCTAAGTACAAGGGACTTATTTATCTACAAAAGTGATAAAATTTTTAAAATATGGTAGTAGCTTCACACATCCTCTAAGGTAGCCCTTTTCAAAGCGGCCGCTAAGGTGGCTTTCACACTTTTCGAGGTGGTAGCTCTTTCTACCCGAGTGGTAGCTTTCACTCATCCTATGATATATCTCTTTCTCTCATTAGGGTATAACTAGTATCCGACTTGTGAGAGTAGCTTCATACTTCATAGGTGGTAGCTCTTTCCACCCAACAAACACAAATAAACAATAAAACTATTTTGTTCCTTCTTTTCATTTTCCAATTTTTTTTTTCAAAATTTAGCAAAATAAGTAAACCTAACTAGTCCCTTTAACATCGAACATGAGTTTCCAATAGAGTTCAAAGAGTGAGTAGTGCACTAAGTGTAAATCGGGCAAAAATTTCTAAAAATTCAAGCAAGAACTAGAGCATGAAAACATTCAATGTTAACAATTCTGCTAGACTTAAGAATATAATCATTGCAATTAAGGTGAACCGCCATTGGCTATGTGAGCATATATCAATCAAGAACAATAGAAAAGATGTGCGCATTATGAAACTCCCCCCCACACTTAAGATGTACATTGTCCTCAATGTACTCATGCAAGCTCACTCAAAATATATCATTCAAAATAGATGTGGGAGAAGCAATCAAAACAATACTCCCCTGACTCCTAGTATTGCGTTTGATGAAGCTAATTCGTAGGGAGTAGTGTTCGAATGGGTTGGGAAGCTCACACGGTCAAGTGCCGAAGCACCTTGGCCGTGCCCATGACTAAGTCTCAATTCCCAAGATGAAAAGACCATCTGCACGCATACACGAAGGGGTTCAGTGAAGCTCAAGAAAAACAAAAATAACTCGAGTGTATAAAAGATGAAGCAATGAATACAACTCGATAAATGCAACAGAACATAAACTCAGAAGGAAAAATCCTTTCTGAGTGAACAAGTCTAAAAACAAGAAAATAAAATAAAGTAAAATGCATGAAAGTAAAAGAAAAATCAAGTGTCAGAGTTGCTCTTCGGCTCCGCTGCTGCTGCTGCTGAAGTGGAAGCATATAGTGGGTCCTCCGGTGCTGGGATCGAGGATGGAGGTGCTGGGGGAACTGACGGTCTGGGTCTCAGGAGATCTCGAAGGAAGTCGAATCGGGCCATAAGATCTGTGTACTAAGCCGTCAGCATAGCCCAGAGCTCCGCTATAGCAGTCCAAATCTCTCTAACATCAGTCTCCAGCCTCTCAATACGGTCATAGGCTCAAGTACCCGGTGCTACAGAAGATGGAGAAGTCTGCTGGACACTGCCCGCAGTATCTCCTTCTCTCCTGGTGGTCTCAGCGGTACCTGTAGTGAGAATATAAACCCCTGGCCCAAACCTCCGTACCAACCCCATCATCCTGATCGTATCGAACGCAAGAGGAGTGGGCACAACTGTCCTCTCAGCACCACGTAGAGTGTCGCCCAAACCCATTCCCAGAATGAGTCTGGTGATATAAGGGTCAGTAAATAGTAGACCCACTCTCGTCGAATTACGCTGGTACTGCAAAACATCTGCTAGAATGCACCCTAAGTGAAGTGGTACATTGCGGGCCATGGAGTATAAGAAAAGCAGATCCAGCCTGGTCAACGCGGCTGTGTTATCTGCTCGACCTGTCACGGACCTGCTGATGACTGCATGTACGTATCTGTAGCTGAACTGGGACAAACTAGAGGCCTTCGACAATCCCGGTTCATATTCCCCACGCCCACACAAAATCCTGTACGCATGATATGGAGTGACTGACACTAGAAAATCTACTCGTAGTTGGCCATACTCCACGGTACCTGTTTAAGCGACATCGTACAGGCCCGTCCTAATCGAAAACTCAGTGACGCTCATGGAGAATGAATGTCCGAATGCCCGAAACTGTATCGCCTCTGTAGTGTCGCCTCTCCCATGCAGCAATCGAAGCTCAAAGGATGCTAAAACCTCTAGCGTAAGTGCGCGGTAAGCAGGCTCACTAATCGTCAGCAGCCTCCTCCAGCTTCCCACTGCCAGCATCTCATCAATCTCATTAATTACCTTGTCACCCTGCTGAATATGTCGAAGCACCTGTACATCCGCAAAGCAAGTCTGACCAAACCCAAGTGCTGAAAGTCTCTCGAAGCCAGCCTGATGCTCGGGGCTCGAGAATTCCACATGTATCAGCTCGGGTGAGGTGAGTCTGAGGCACTTTACTTCCTTCTTCTTAGCGTGAGGTGGCATATCTATAATGCAAAAGAAGAAAACAATCAAAAATCTCAGAAGCAATATACTGTAGAATTCCACATGGGCCTGTGGAAATTACCCACGTCCGTGTGGATCTGCAGAGCTTGAAACTCACACACGGGTGCACAATAAATCTTAACAATTCAATTTAAAACCACTTCTAAATGCTCACTACACATCCATCATGCATGAAAATTTGCATTTAAACGTATTCAATCTGTGAAAAACCATAATTGGCGAAGAAAAGAGGATAAAAAGGTTATCGAAGAGATGAATATGAAAACTTATGAAATTCGGTAAGATTTGCGAAGAAAATTCCTCCACACAGCGATGAAGGATCGAAAAGATGATCGAAAAGCGTTTTCCGGCGACTGAAGATGAAGAATGAGATGAATCACTAGGTTTTTAAGGAGAAAATCGCATCTCTTGGAATTCTGTGTATCCCCACGGGCGTATGGTAATTACCCACACCCGTGCGCCTCACTTCGAGAGTGCCAAATGGGCATACACACGTCCCTGTGCTTTCTCGGGAAAATGCTCCTTTGACTCTGACTGCTCTCACACGGGCATGCGGAAATTACCCACGCCCTTGCGCCCGAGCCACAGGGGCAGATGCACGCTCCTGTGGCTTCCCTGGACATCCGAAAAAAATATCAAGTCTTACGTACGCCCGTTCTGAAATTCCCCACGGGCGTGGACATTCACATGCCCAACTCACAGGGGCAACCGCACGCCCCTGTGTTTTCATGGGATGGAGGGGACAACCTGCAGAGTATCGCACGGGCGTGCGGAAATTACCCACGCCCGTGTGTGGTTCACAAGGTCGCCCACAGGGGGGAGTCCACACCCCTGTGTGTTCTCGGAAAAATCTGCCCAACTCTGGAGGAATTCACACTCCCGTGCGGAAATTACCCACGGGCGTGTACCACTCGCATGGTCATCCACAGGGGCAGCCGCACGCCCCTGTGCCCTGTCTGGATGAGCTCACAGTACACATCCACGGGGGTGCAGAAATTTCACACGCCCGTGTGTTTTCTCTGGATGACTTAGAAAAAACTTGCAGGCTCTGCAGAAATATTCTAAACATGTTTACACACTCAGAGCTTGCCCTAGTATGCAAAATCTACCAGATAAAAACATGAAATAGAACTCAAACGACCAACCTTCACCAATTCTTCATAAAACACACGATGAATTTGAAAACCCATAATAAAAATTGCAGCACAAGCATTTAAAAATTGAAACACCAACACTTAACAGTTTATTCATGAAAACAAACTAAACTAAAAGGTAAGAAAACAGTAAACACTTGGGTTGCCTCCCAAGAAGCGCTTGTTTAATGTCACTAAGCTTGACGTATCTTTCTTACCTCACGAGGTTCATAAATGAAGGTTGCCCTCTTACCCATGGCTTGAAAGCATGATGAGCAAAGTCTTTTGAGGGTAGAGGGTGTACTCTCGGGCTTCGGACCACCTAGCAATGGTTCGTCCAACTTCCTTGGCTCATGTACATCTCCAACAATCTTGGAGCATTTTCGGTGGTGTCTCCGAGCCCTCTTCATTTTCCGGAGCACCTTCTTCAAGATCCCCGGGGTAGATGTTTCTTCTCCCGTCGAACCAAGCATCATTACTTCTTCATTGCTCTCCTCTTGGTTGAACAAACCTTCATATGGATCCGGGTTGAACATTTCCTGCATATATTCATCAACAATTTCATCAGTAGTGGCTAGAAAGTATAGAGTATCATCAAAATCGAGAGAATGCCATATGGCTTCAAGAAGGCGGTATGTGAGCTTATCATCTCCAACTCTCAATGTGAGCTCCCCGCCGTCCATGTCAATCAATGCTTTGGAAGTCCGCAAGAACGGTCTTCCAAGTATCAAGGGTACATCTGCATCCTCATTGATATCTAGCACTACAAAGTCATTCGGAAAAATGTACTTGTCCACCTTGACAAGCACTTCTTCAATGATGCCTCTCGGATGTCGCACCGTTCGGTCCGCCAATTGTAAAGTCATTCGAGTAGGCCTAGGCTCACCCAAGCCTAGCTTTTGGAAGAAAGTATATGGCATAACATTGATGCTTGCCCCTGAATCCGCCAATGCCATTTCCTCACCTAAGTTGCCGATGTTACACGGAATGATGAAGCTTCCGGGGTCTTTCTTCTTGTTCGATATGTTCTTTTCCAATGCCGCCGAGCATGAAGCATCAAGCACAACTGAAGCACTCTCCTCCAATTTCCTCTTGTTGGTCAATAGGTCTTTCAGGAACTTCTCATACTTAGGCATTTGAGTCAATACCTCAACAAAAGGAATGTTGATGTGGAGTTGCTTGAACAAACTCAGGAACTTCTTATACTGTTCATCCCCTTGGTCATTCTTCAATCTAGAGGGATAAGGGATTCTTGGCTTGAAAGGTGGGGGTGCCACCTCTTTCTCTTTGTTTGCTCCCTTCTCAACCTCTACAACCTCGGGTGCATGTTCTTTCGGCATCTCACTCGGAAGCCTTCCCTTCAACCTCACCACCACTTCTCAAAGTGATCGCTTTCATATGTTCTCTAGGATTGGTTTCCGTGTTGCTTGGTAAACTTCCATGTGGCCTTTCGGAGAGAGACATTTGCAATTTGCCCCACCTGATTTTCAAGATTGTGCAAGGAGGTTGTGTGATTGCGAAGTGTAGCCTAGACTGATTCAAACCTTGTATTTGCCGATTGAACAAATCTAGCCAAGTGCTTCTCCAAATCCGTCATCCGGGTTTCCAAGCCTGAAATTATGTTTTCCACTTGAGGGGCTTGTTGTTGTTGTTGGAAACCCGATGGCCCCATGGTCTTCTGTGGTCCTTGATTACTCCTTGAAAAGTTGGGATGATTCTTCCAACCTGAATTGTAGGTGTTGGTGTATGGATTCCCTTGAGGTCTCATTCCATTACCTACAAAGTCAACGTTCTCAACTTAAGAAACATCACCAATGACGATTGGGCAATCCGTGGGAGCATGTCCTCCACCACAACCGGTGCAATTGGTCATGGCCACAACTCTATTCGAAGCTATAAAATCTAGCTTCTTACTCAAACTCTCCACTTGGGCCGCCAATGAAGTTACCGCATCAATTTCATAGAGACCGGCCACCTTTTTCTTCTACCTAGCGTTCCACTGGTAGCTATTTAACCCCATTTCCTTAATCAATTGACGAGCCTCATCGGGGGTCTTGCAACCTAAGGTACCTCCTGCTGCCGCATCCAAGAGTTGCCTTGTACTCGGGTTTAAACCATTGTAGAAGGTTTGAACAATCATTCACTCCGGGAATCCGTGTTGCGGACACTTTCGCAGGAGTTCCTTGAACCTTTCCCATGTCTCAAATAGAGACTCCAATTCTAACTGCATAAAGGATGAGATCTTATTCCTAAGCTTTGCTGATTTTCTGGGAGGTAAATAACGGGCTAGAAAAGCTTCTACCATCTCCTCCCATGTAGTGATTGATGCTTTAGGTAATGAGTGTAGCCACTGCTTTGCTTTCCCCTTTAAGGAAAATGGGAAAGCTCTCAATTTGATGGCATCATCCATCACACCATTTATCTTCAGCATGTCGCACACCTCGAGGAAGCTCTTTGTGTGACTGTTTGGATCCTCATCGGCCAAACAGTTGAATTGTGTGGACTGCTGCAGCATATGGATGAATGCCGACTTTAGCTCGAAGTTCTGAGCTGTAATTGGGGAACGGACAATACTCGATTATGTCCCCAACACTTAAGGTCTGGCATAATTGGATAGTGATCGTTGTTGCTCATTTTGTTCTGCCATGTTTTCAGATCCTTCTACTTCCAAATCAGCTGGATTAGGCTGTTCTTGTACAGGTTCTTTCCCTTTCCTTCGAAGTGTACGTTCAAGCACAGGGTCTCTTTCAATCAATATTGATGGATTCCCTCGGGTCATAACCTGGAGCTGTACCAAAGAAAAAGAAAAAGAAAATCAGAAAAATGATAGGATAAGAAGATATGGAATAGAATGTGTGGTGAAATAACTAAGAAACAAAGTGCAAAGTATCTCTTAACGCCTACTCCCCGGTAATGGCGCCAAAAACTTGACAAGACCCCTTGCTTATATCCCGCAAGTGCACGGGCTTGTCGAAGTAATAATCCCGGGTGAGCTGGGTCGAATCCACAGGGAGTAGGGAGTGGAAATACTTAATTTGATTCTTAGCTATGTGGAATATCAATAGTGATAAATGTGAAATTGATTCAATTCTCAACAATAAAAACAACAAGTGAAAGAGGAAAAGTAAGAAGAGGGTAAGGCAATCGATAAAGAATGGGGTACTCGGATAATGCTTAACCTAGGATACTTGCTTCAAGTGCAAGAACTCTCTATTATGCTTCCTAATCAATGCAATGGTGAGTCATGGAAATCCTTGCATACATAGTCCCAAATCTAAGGTCAACTTTGCCTAACTCTATTCATGGCCCGGAGGAGAGATTAAATAACCTCTCAACCTCGCACTCGAATAAAGTTGCAATGAGCTCTAGGGATTCCAAGAGATAAATTGCTTCCTAATTATAGACCTAACCCTTTGGTCCAAGCGGAAGGTCCCTAGCCACAATTAAGCCCTAGATACTAAGATCCCCTCAATGATTCACTCCATTGCACGCGCAACTAGGCCCCAGTGGAGGTTCATCCCTTAGACCATTCACTTTATTATGGCCGCAAAGAACTCAAGGAACAGAGGTAGAATCTATCACGTCGGAGGGGAAAGGGGACGCTCCTGTACCTCTCGACTCACCCTCTCAACCCTCTCCAACCTAGCTTTGTCTAACGCTCGTGGTGTGTCACTCACTCACAAGATTACCAACAAAAACTCTCAACCCTAGTGTCACTCTAGGGGAAATGTTCATACAATCAAGCATTCAAGGTTGGAACTCACAATAAACATCAATTTATTAAAAGCATAATAAAGAAGTTCAATGAAACGAATACATCCTAGGGTTCACAATCACCCAAGTACCCACTAGGGGTTTAGCTCTCCATGGAGCTAAGTACAATCAAAGAAATTGAATGTAAAAGCAATGAATCCATAAAGAAACCTCCTCAATGGTCGTGTCGATGGACTTGTGGAGAGTCCTCTACTCGTCGCAAGGGATCCTTTGTCCGGCCTAGGATACACCTCGCTGTATCGATGCCGACGAAAGCTCTCCCAATAACCTTCTTCCAAACGACGCGTGATGTCAGAGCCATAGAACCTCTCCAAAAACCTAGCCAATACCCCTCAAAACCCTAGCCGAAGCCCTCTCGCATGTTGGGCAAAAGATGGAGAAATGAATACCAAAATCGGGGCTGGATCGGCTTTAAATAGGGCTGGAATCGGGCAACTCCATGGGCGTGGACGCTACACGCGCCCGTGCGGAATTTCCACACGGGCGTGGATAATTTCCACACGCCCGTGTGGATTTTCTGTTTCTCTGAATTCTCGGCCGGCTGTGAACAGTGCTGCTACAGTACTTGCTACGGTTTTCTGCTACAGTCTTCCCAATTCCATACTTTCATCGGGGTAACGCAAATGGGCACACGTTCACGTTGTAAATCACTTGCTTCTTCAATGATATACATGTTGGTGGAGCTCTTGTTCTTATATGCATAAGATGGAGTGCTCGAGTGTGACTGCCTTTGTGCCCCTCCAAATGGATGTGCTCACTCGAATGCGAGGAGGTTGGCACAAACTCTAGCATCTCACACCTGTCCTATGTCTTCGCGTTTGAACCTTAGCAAGATCTCCTCCAAAATAGGTGCATTATGATCCACATTGGCCTATTTCCTTCATACTCGGCCTCACAACCCTACCTGCATAAAAGTAACATAAAAACACACATATTAATATAAAAACCTAAGAAAAGTAATGCTCAACATAAGGAATGAACGCTTCGCATTCATATCGCACAAGCACTTATGACCCTCCCCCACACTTAAACAGTACATTGCCCTCAATCTACAAATGCATGCATGATGAAATGAATCAAGAACAAATAAATTTGGGAAGAAGTTTTAGGGGGTTTCCTGAATGCAGGGAGTGATGTGGCCGCTCTCAAGATGTATGTTCCTTGTTTTCATATGGCTCACATCCTACAAACAAAAGGGGCACAAGTGAAGCTCAAGAAAAGGAAAATAAGAAATGAAAGAAGAACACTACTAAAAGAAAGATTGGTGATGCTCATGAATCGTTAATATGGCTATCAACCTTGGTGTGATATCCTGCATTAAAACTATAGAAATTAATCCACAAATGCAAGAAATCAGGGTTGAACACGATCATGTCCTCGAGTGTGCTAAACCCAATTAATATCTTAGAAGGGTAATGAAAATTCAAAACAGTCGTGACATGATCATGCCAGGTGAATGGAAATTGTGTCCATCCCGTGTCCATCCTGGAAATCCATTAGAACTGTATTTTCTCAATTTTGCAAAACTTCCATCACCAAGGCATGTAGCCCAAACAATTTACAAAACAAATATGCAATGAATAGAAGCAAAAATACCAAGGATCAAACCCTAAATTGAGTAAGAGCACTACCAAATTATTCAAGAGCTCAAAGCAAGCAACTACACTAAACTTAAGAAACAAGAAGGGCAAAAACAACCAAACCTTGGGTTGCCTCCCAAGAAGCGCTTGTTTAACGTCACTAGCTTGACATACCTTATTACTTACCTCAAGGAGGCTTGAAGAGAGTGTGTTCTTCCTGGCTACTAGTGCATAGCTACTTCCATTAAAGTACAAACTTACTTGTTGTGGAGAGATACATGTAAGAGGCTTCAACCAAATTGATTTAGGTCTCCAAGGGAACAATTTGGGTTGGGAATTATCCAAGATCAGTGCATGCACATGTGGGTTAATGAATGGCTTCTTTTTCTTACCCACAAATTCTTGAATCCCCAACATCTTCTTCTTGCCAAAGATGAGTTCATTAAGCATACAAGAAGCTTTTTGTTTCGAGGACTTGGATTTTGCTTCTTCATCAAATTTTTCAGCTTGAAAACAAAAATGTTCCCTCCGACTATAGCTCATAGAGTCAATTCTAAAGAATGAGAAGTGTGTAAGCTTCCCGGTGAATTCCTTGAGAACCACTTCGTCAAACTCCAAAATATGAAGCAAGGCAAAAGGGGTTGTCTTCATAGTTCATATTCCTCATTCTTCCAAGATCAACCTCCTTATGCCTCATCACTTGAGTTGTCTTTAATGATAAATATTTCATCAATTGACACTTAGGCCTCTAAGGGAACAACAAGAGACACGAGCTGTTCAATTTCGTAGAAGGAAGGTGTAAAGATTGCTTCAACCTCTTTGCAAGACTTAAATTAATTCCTTGAAGTGATCTCTTCCTATAAACCCATTCATCCATGTCAAAATAGGTAACTTGTTCAAAGTCAATTACGTATGTGTCTTCAACCTCTTCAAATTTTTTTCTTTTCCCAATGCTCTCCGGCTACAATGGTTGGTAGTGCATGCTCCAAAATTGATGTGATCCACTCTCGATGTACTTCATCCGGGGGTGGTCTCTTCTCTACAAGCATCTATTCCTCCACTTGTGGGACATCAATCTAATGATGTTTGCTCCAACTCAATTGATCTGAATTAACTACATTCTCATGAGACTCATATAGTGCGTGAAGTGTCTTCATCAAATTCTGAATATAATCATTACACCATTCACTTCCTTGCACGTCATGAGTTTCAACAAGAATAGGAGCATTTGAAAAGGCTTGTTCCTTCACTTTGTGGTATATCAATATCATGATGATCATATGGTTTCTGTATATAAACTTTGTAGCTCTCATATCCTTCCATGTCCCAAGTCTCATCCGGAGTCAAAGCTTCATCTTGATTCAAATCATCCTCCTATCTCAAATATTTCCAACTGTCCATGATAGAATTTTCAGATGTAATCAATGAATTCAGATTTGTGAGTGGAGAAGCTTTATAGGTTGGAAGAGTGGTAAAAAAATTCTTAGCCAAATGCCAATCTTCTAATTCCCACCGTGATAGGCCATCTTCTACACAGGTTGGGCCATATCTCTAATAAAGTGCCTCATATAATGTAGGATTTTCAAGGACTTTTTGAAACACCTTTGGCTCTTCCAAGTCCGTCAATGACATCCCACCATACAAACTCATTGTACTCTGACACTGTGGAGGTGCCTCATAAAATGTAGGAGTTTCAAGGAATTTTTGAAACCAGTCTGGATCTTCCAAGGTTGCACATAAATTGACCATTGTTTAACCTTCCTGAAATAAATGATGAATAATAAAAAAATTAGGTAATCAAACACAAAATAAAATAAAAAGAAATATATATACATAAATGATAAATGGCTAGATCACCAGAAACCTAATGTTCCAAAGAGTAGCCAGTCCGTGGCAACAAAGCCAAAAACTTGATGCGTCCTCTGCAAGTGCATGAGTCGCACGCAAGTAGTAAAGTGGTACCCTGTGAGGGCTAGGGTTGTTGAACCACAGGGACTAGACTAAAAGTACTAATTGATCTTCTAATCTCTAGAAAGAAAATAATTGTTGGTAACTAGATCTTAAAAGAAGGAAGGATGACAGGTTAGGGCTGAAATTGAACTAGGTGAAAGACGCAGAGATAGAGCAGGTAAAATTATAGAATCTATTATTTCACCAATAAGAGAGCAATGACTCAAGACGATTCCTATGAGCTATCATATGCCAACTGACCTCTAATGCCTACCAGGTACATTCTATGGTTCTTGCGTGTGCTCAAAAGCAATGTTGCATCTATGGTTCTCAAATACAGCAAGGTCTGCTATGGTAACTATACATCTCAAACACATCAAGTTTTACAATCACAATAACAATCACAACTATGGTCATCCATACACCAAGTTTTACCAAATCATCTATGCACATCAAACACATCATTAAACACAAAAAACCAAAAGAACTCCGTATATCATTAGAAGAAAGCATTCAAAATATAGAAAGCATCAAAGTTCAACATCCCAGGGTACTAATGACGATTAGCCCCAAAGGGATGGGTACAACATGGAGAAAATAACTACAAATCTAGAGAAAAAAGATAAGACTCCCTTTTCTTCAAGATTGCCTCCGATGTTGAGCTTCATTCCTAGCTTCTCTTGTTCCTCTACTACTCGCACTCTACCACCTAAGTTCAGTTCAGCCTCAGAAATGTGGAGGGTAAGACCATGGCAGCCGCCCGCAAGAAGAAGGATGAAGGATGGAGCGACGAATCACCCAAGAATGCCCTAGATCCGACTTAAAACACGGATTCCAAGCACCACACGCCCTGGATACGGGGGTGTCAATCCCACCGAAAATCACTGAAAAGCAGAATCACCAAAAAGCAGATTTTTAGGCCTAACACACCCTGCGACACGAGGGTGTCAATCCTGACACGATCATGCTAGGAGCACACAGACCGTGTCCCTTCTCTAGACTTATGCTACATTGATTTGCTGCATTGAATGCTACAAAAATGCTACAATATTCAGCTACTGATAAAGTGCTTGTGTGATAAGAATATGAAGTGTTCTTTCCTTATGTTGAGCATTACTTTTAGCGGGTTAAAGCACTAATACATGTGTATTTGTATTCTTTTACGCATATAGGGTTGTGAAGCTAAGTATTGAGAAAAGAAGCCAAAAGTAGATCATAAACACATTATTTGGTGGAATCTTGGAAGGAACAAATGTGAAGACACAAGTGGGACTCCAACATATGTGAATATGTGCCAACCTCCATGAATTCAAGTCACTACAATGAGTTGGAAGGGTACAAAGATAGCCACATTTGCGTATCCCGACTTGTGCATTGATAACGAGACTTCGCCAATGAAGCTTTTGATTGAAGAAGACGTGTGATCTACGATATAAACGTGTGCCCATTTATGTTGCCTCAATAAAAAGCGTGGAATTGGGAGCGTTTTAGCCGAGTACTATAGTAGGGTACTATAACAAAATACTTTAGCAAGTATTGTTGCAGTTACTATTTACAGCCGGCCGAAAACAGGATTTCCAGAGAATCCACATGGGCATGGGGAAATTCCCCACGCTCATGTGGACATACCACAAGCTAGTGGGAAAAATCCACAGGGGTATGTGGATTCCCAATTCTAACCCTATTTAAACCGCGATTCAGCCTAATTTTTGAAATCTTCTTTTCCCCTTTTCTCCAACTTTCGTCCATCTTTTGAGAGGCCGTTGGTCGCTTTCCCGCAAGTGTACGGGATCGCCAAGTAATACCCCTCGTGCGAGCACGAGGGGGTCATATTCCCAAGGGCCCGAGAAACTACTCTTACTTACTCTTCGCTATGTTGTTTAACCTCCAAGTTTGACTGTGATAGTGATAAAACAAATAAACAAGTAAAATGCAAATAAAATGCTAACAATGAAGGCAAGATACAGGGGATAATCAAGAAAAGAAAGCGGTCGCGGATGAGGATCCTCTCAGGGGCTACTAAAGTGTGCAAGATGCTGGAACTAACATGCAATTGGCTAGTTGGACCGAGAAAACCCTAGATTAGGTCAACCCAATGGTCACGGTAATTGACCCCTAATCCGGTATGAGTATTAGATACGGAATCTCTTTTACCCAAATCCTCCTACGATTGCAATGGGAAAGGTGGTTTTCTCAAGTTAGGGTTAGAATACAAGCTAATACTTAACCCTAGAATTGGAGGGGTATAAATACCTGATGGTCACGGCGTATTTATATGTGTTTCCCTTCCAAACATGGTGAGTCTAACTTTAGGGCAATGTTCATGCAACCTAGCATTACCTAAGAATTGATACACCGACTTCTCATCCATACCAAAGCATTCAAATACACCAAGAAAGGATCACAAACAAGCCAAAATACAATAGAAAGAACCAAGCATCTACACAAGCGCAAGTTCACCCCCAAGGTTCACTTACATCTGATGACCTTGGGGTTTAGTTGTTCATAGTCATCAAATACAACAAGAAACCCATGAAAACAACCAAACAAAACATGAGAAACACACCCTCAAAGAATGAAGGCCGGAGAAGCTTCCAAAGATGCCACACAAGAGGTGGCTTCCCTTGTCTTCAACCTCCTCTACACAAGCCCTAGGAGTAGATCTCACCCTAAATCACGCTCTCCTCATCGAATCCTCTGTGGAAATACCCTCAAAACCATACTTCTAGCTCCGATTTGGTGTGGTGTTGGTGAGCTCCAAGAAGAAGGCTTCCTCTTCTCAAAAGAAACCCTAACAATGCTTATAACGGGATGAACTCGGGCTTCCCTGCGGGTGGCCTCAAGCTCACAATACCGCCCATGAGGATGGACATAATACTACCTGTAAGGAAATCCAGACTTAGACTTTTTCTGAAATTTTCATGTTCCGGGCTGCTACAATGCATGTATAGTGCCCGGGGTCCAAAAATGACGTTTCCGATGTTGATTTCTCCTTACATTCCGTCGTTGAGCTCACCTAGGCCTCCTTTGTGCCTAAAACATGAAATAAAATGATTAAACCATAAAAAAGGCATTGAGTTCTCAATAAAATACAATAAACATGCGCATTGGTATGTACAAAATATGTACATTTAGACGTTTATCAAACATCCCCACACCTAAGTGTTTGCTTGTCCCCAAGCAAACAAACATGAAGAACAAGGGCAAGAAGATAAATGGCTAAATGAATGACCTTAAGCTCAAGCGTAAAGGACTCCACAAGTACGAATGGACAGAAATCAAAAAGTGAGTTGTTCAATGAATAGTGAAGTGATAATAGTTTTGTCTCATCTAGAGTGCTCCTGTAAGTTTGTGTGCTAACTCCCCCTTGACCTCCACACCCTGGATTACCCCAGTATGCCCATTCAGCCCACACAAAATGAAAATGACATTAAGATGCTAAAGACATCCTCAATACTCAATTAAGAATCCTCTGGTTCCTAGGTAAAACTCTAACTTTCAAGTGGGTACGTAGCAAGCATTAGGTGACCAAGAGATATACTTTATTTCTTTCATGCATATATACAACATACACAATTTTTTTTTCTTTTGAGTCCGACTAACGTAGACTGCACAAAAATGTTTTACAATCTTTCTGAAGGATGCACATGCTGATTAGGCACAAGAGCCACCCAACGTACTCGAATACAGTCTACATAGACGCATTCATCCTGTACTAGCAGAGGAATACTATCATAGACTCATTTCTTTTTTCATTTTTCTCATTTTTTTTCTTTTTTTTTCTTTTCACATGCACATACTGTATCTCATGTCCCCAAGTATAAAATTTGCTACAATAGTTCACTTTAAGGTAGAGAAAACAATAAAGGAACTCAAAAGCGCTTAAAAGTGCATTGAAGATAGAATTTAACAAATTAATGCCAAAATCATAATGATGGGTTGGTTGGAGTGTACAAGGTGAAACTGCTCGTGAACATGTATAAAGGTGCACAAAAGATGAAACAGATCTACATTCAAGCACAGATAGAGTACAACCACAACTATCATTCTACCAAGCTAGGATGTCCTTAACAATGAAATCATAGCTATCATTGGTGATTCAAGCATGCAATTGTAAAAATACTCCATCCCCACACTGAAAGTTGTACATTGTCCCCAATGTAACTAAATCAATAGAACAAGGTGGGAAAGATAGGTAATAAATACAAGGAAAAGGAGTAAGAAACTTCCCCAGTTAGGTGATGAAGAGATTGACACTCGGGTCCAGACTTAGGGAAAAACAATGTGATGAGTGCCTTGAGTGTGCCGAGACTCGAACACTGGCCCTGAAAGCAACAAGATACACTGATCACACTTCCAGAAGCAACAATAATAGAGAGTAGGGCAAAAGCAAGGTTTTAAATAGATAAAAAAAAGTTTATTAAGGCGGAACCCTAACTAACTCCCAAAAGAAAACACACTACAATGACAACACAAAAGTACAATCAAGACAAAGAAATAAATAACAAAATAGATAAATATCCATGTGATGGGTGCCTAGAGATCAGGTACAAGCCATGATGACGTGAGGGTGGTAGCTACAGAGGTGGTGCCAACCGATGAGGATGAGTTGCGTAAGAATGTGAAGGGCCGTTGTCTTGTGCATTTGTTCACTGACGTTGTGCAAGCTTGTAACCACCGCCCGGTTTTGCAACTATCCCAATGCATACAAGAGTCTTCATCCCGAGCGGGGTAATAGTGCCAACAACTGTCATGCCCTGGGTACGCTCAATAAGGCCCATGCCTCTAATCATTCGTGTGATGTTTGGTCCAACGAAAATGGCCCCAAGGCGAACAAACTGCCCCTGGTGTGCTAGGACTTCCGCAACAAGGTGTCCCATGTGGAGGGGGTGACGCTCAATATTACTGTAGAGCATCAATAAATCTGTGCGAGATACCACCCCCATAGAGTCTAGCCATCCCCCGATACCTCTAGTAAGTAAAGCATGTATGTAGCGATGCACGGGGTTCGACATTTGAGACATCTTCCGTATCTTCCAACA
Organism: Dioscorea cayenensis subsp. rotundata; assembly: GCF_009730915.1. Taxonomy (NCBI): domain Eukaryota; kingdom Viridiplantae; phylum Streptophyta; class Magnoliopsida; order Dioscoreales; family Dioscoreaceae; genus Dioscorea; species Dioscorea cayenensis. The sequence continues at coordinate 10,496,173 of NC_052477.1, read as the reverse complement.
AGTCGCCATGGAAGCCCAATACTTCTCACTTGTTATCGGGTACGGAAAATCATGTGATAAGTCTTTGAATCTGGGTATGAGTGTATATGCTTTGGTGTAAAGTCCTAAGAGTACGCCCAAGTGATCTTGCGTAACCCGATGCTTCTTCCCAAATGCACGAAAGGAGATAGAACTTGGTTGGTGAGTGAATGGACAATGCTTCGCAAACTCGATGGTGCTCAAAACTTCTAGTGTTAACTCCTTGTAGGTGGGCTCTTCAATGGAGAATAATTTGTCCCACCTACTATGGGAGATGAGCTCCAAGATGATACCATCCAACCCCAACAGCTTCAAGACATCCCAATCTATTCTCCGAATGGTTCCAAACCCCTTCCGCGATAAAAGTGCATAACGTGTCTTGTGCTCTTCATTCTTAAACTTTGGTTCTTTGGGAGGGGGATAAGGGTCCCTCCTAGCCTTCTTGTAGGCCACTTTCTTCACCCTCATACCTACAAGACCAAGGGAAGAACAATTAACCAAGTTTTAAACAAATACAAGCTTAATGGAATGAAAACTAGTGAAAAATGGCAGTGCTACAGTAAACCCCGAAAATTTTTTGCAAGGCCCTTGTTTGTAAATGGAGCACAACAAATTTACAATCACATAGTTTCATTCCACACATGTTCCATCATCCAAAGAGAGCAAAAACCCCACAGAACCAGCCCAAAAAGAACATCAAAAGCTCAAGGTTTCAGAGATGAGAGACATACCTTAACCCTAGAGTAAATGGGGTGATTCAAAAGCTTAAAATGGCCAAGAGAGTGTTTAAACCATGAAATTCCATCACAAAATAAGATTAGAGGAGGAGGAGAGTTATTTAAAGCAAAAGAAATGAGTTGATTTGGTGGAGAAATGAGAAAGTTATGAGAGAAAGAAGATGGTGTGTGAGTGAGAAGAAAGAAGATGAGTGAGGGGCTGATTTAAACCCTCAC
>NC_052477.1:10464908-10494202 GCF_009730915.1 Dioscorea cayenensis subsp. rotundata | reverse complement strand
TTGAGGCCACATGTCCGGGCACACGTCCATGTGGTAGCTATAAAACTTTTCTTCATCGACATATATTTGAGAGGTCTTGCAATCTTCACAAAGAGAAGGAACATGAAGATGTGGCTGCCTTTGTGCCCTTCCAACTAGTGAATTGACTTGAATCTTCTTGGAAGTTGGCACACATCTCCACGTTTATGAACTCCTCTCGTGTCTTGGTCCTTCAATTGAACAAGAACTCCCAACATTATGTCTTTATAGCCCATCTTTGCTTCCTTTTTACTCTTCAAGGCATTCACAACCTATATGCATAAAAGAACACCAAATACACAATATGAGACATAAACCATGGTAAAAATGATGCTCAATGCATGTAAAACGTATATACCAACTACACCATGGTAAAAATGATGCTCAAATACACCAAATACACAAATTACACCAAATACACCAATTACACGAGAGGGTCGTATTCCCTGGGGTCCTAAGAGCTGCTATTACTTCCCCTAGATGGCGCTGTTGCCGGGGGCCCACAAGGAATACTCAGAAAATTCAGAGCTTATTGATTTAGCCATTGTTTCTTTTATTTTCTGCATTTGCTTCTTTTTATTTCTTTTTGCACATATATTTCCATTTACTTGCCTTTATTTTGTTTTACTATCTTCCTCTTATACCCAGATCATTGACTCTCAATGATGTGTAAGGAACCATCTTATGACACGCACCAATCAAACAAATCTGGCAGAGCCTGTCAACGAAATCGAGAGAACCTTACATCAAAGATTGAGAGAGGTGGCTGAGAGTTCAGAACATCAAGGAATGCGAGTTGAGATTAGTGAACCTTCAGTTATGGCAGAACCAAGGTAAACCTTGTATGATTATGAAAGGCCTCAATTTACTAGTGAGGAATTCAGTGCGCATGCTCCCACCGTGGCAGCTAACAAATTTGAAATCAAAGCAAGTATAATTGGGATGGTCCAAAATTCCATACAATTTGATGGGCTGGCTGATGAAGACCCGCATGCTTATTTGTCTCGCTTCCTCCAAATTTGTTCCACCTTCAAGATTAACTCAACGTCCAATGATGCGATAAGATTGAGATTATTCCTTTTCAATCTAAGGGGAGCAGCATATAGATGGCTCACTTCATTGGCTCCAGGATTGATCAGCACTTGGAAGGAAATGGTGGACAAATTTCTTGTTAGGTATTTCCCATAAAGCAAAGCTGCTAGATTGAGGCAAGAGATTTTTGCATTCCAGCAAGAGGATTCTGAGACACTTTCCGAAGCACATGAGAGATTCAAGATCTCCTACATAAGTTTCCCCATCATGGCTTCTCCTCATGGATAAGGATCCAGATGCTTTGCAATGGCCTGAATTATGCAGGGGAAGGGTAAATTCCATGTCTTTTCATGCCTCTCGATGAGTTTCCCATCTTGGAGCACTTCTCTTTGGACTTGGAGCTAAGTCTCTACCATTTGATCCACCATGAGGTAATAATGAAAGTATGTCGAGCTAATGACGTTAAACAAGCGCTTCTTGGGAGGCAACCCAAGTCTTTAAACTTGTCATCTTTAGATTTTTCGTATTTCTTTTAGTTGCTTAGTTTCTTTGTTGTGGTTGAACGCTTATGTTTCTGAGTTTCTCAAATTTTTGTTGTTGTGCTCAACTCATGCTAAGAGGTTGTAATTAGTATTGTTTAGTATTGTTTAGTATTGTTTAGTTATCAAGCTTATGCTTGTCTTTGGCCTTGAATTAGTATTGTTTAGTTGTGGTTCATTCTTATTTCGGCACTTAAGAGGGTGTAATTCGTATTTTGTTGAGTTTGCAAGAGGAATCATGCCAATGTTTTGACTTTCCAAGTCCATACGTGCTATATACAGCCCGTATGGACACTTGTGGCATGTTCCAGGGCCTTGCAGACAACATTCAGGCTGCAAGAGACCCCTCACGATGACCTCGGCCCAATGGGCTATGGGTCTCACGGGCGCCATGCCCCGTGAGACCGCCCTTGAGGCTCTAGGCCTCACGTGGCGCGAACGGGTAGAAACTCTCACGGGCGCCATGCGCCCACATGGTGCCCGTGAGCCTTTGAAGCTGGATTTTCCCGCCCATGCAGGCACCATGCGCCCACATGGGCCCCACATGTGATGGGAAACCCTTTAAAGGGGTGTTCTTCCTTTTTCTCTCTCTACTCCAACCTCTGTCTTCTCCTCCTTGTTTCCTCTCATTCCTCTTTCACTCTACCTCATTTCTCCACCATTTTTCTTTGGTGTTTTTTCCCTTATCTCCTCTCCTCCATCTTTCAAACTCAACCTTGGGTTTTAATCAGAGTTTTGCCATCTTTTTCACCGGATCTCTTCACTCCAAGCTTTCAAGCCCTAATTCAAGCTTTTGCTACAAACTTGGGTATTGTTGTGCTTTTATTTTATCTTTGAACTATGAATGACGTATTTGGTTGTTGTGATGTGGTGTGTGCTTAATTCCTTTAGTTTTTCCTTCATTTTTAAATTTTGGGAAGCTCCATGTCTAGGAGAAACTCTTGCAAAAAGTCTTCACGAGTTACTGTAGCAAATGCTGAATTTTTTATTTTTCACATTGAAAATGTTGTGCATTCAATTTTTTTTCTTAATTATATGATGATATGGATATCTCCTATGATTTCATCCATGAAAATCTTAATTTGATCTTGTGTTTTTGTGCTATAGGAATTCCGGTCAAGCGAGTTTTATCAAAGCGGCCAAGACACGATGCGACACCTAGTGGAGTGCCATCCTTAGTCTTACCACAAGATAGGGCATGCTACAATCTCTTGAAGTCCAAGCCTTTTGGTATTGTTTGGACAATTGAACGCAATGACCTCAAAGTTCTAGGTTTGGCCGAGACCATGTTGGAATTAATCAATCATGATGGTTGGGACCGAATTTTCTCAATTAATGATTTGGCTTACCGTGAGCTCACCTTGGAGGTCCTAAGCATAATCAAATTAGTAAGACCATCCGGGATAAGTTTCCAAGTCTTTGGGACAATGCGCACCATTATTGACACACAATTGGGTTATTTCTTGGGCTTGTATGATGAGGGATTCATGAAGACACCTGCATTTCATCGTCTTCCTACAGATTTTCCGGCCACCATGACACACACACATTTCTGGAATATTATCTCTGGCTGGCACACAAATGAGTTAAGGAAAGCATCTTGTCTTCACAATCCTGCGCATCGATATATTCATGCACTCTTAAGTCGAGGTATTGGCGGATAGGGTGATAGCACTGGGGTAATCACTCGCTCCGACTTATTCATGCTATACAGTATCATTGAGCACTACCCGATCCACCTTAGTTACCTCTTTGTCGAGTTGTTTGTTCATCAGGGTACTTACACACGCCTTGGATCTATTTTCGTTGGGTCATATATCACACGTATGATTTGAGGTATGGGTTTGATCGAGCACACCCAGGACATGCACATTGTTGGTGGATTTTCACCCTTGGGGATGGCTACTATGTTTTCTATATAGATGGTGGAGAAACGTGGTGACACATATGCCATTATTCGATACACAGTCACAGGTGAGCGCATCACTTCTTCTCCACCATAATCCGATTCTGAGCCAGACGACGCACCACCTCCAGTTGAGCTTCACCATCAGGAGATTCAGGGTGAGATTCGATCCCTTCTCAAGTACATCATGAGACTACTGAGACACTTAGACAGTTGGCAAGGGATTCGTTCCCTTCGTCAAGTACATCATGAGACGCGATACGCACCACCTCTGGAACTGCCACATCCTTAGCACCTGCCATACCCACTGACAGACACCATCTAGCCTAAGAGCAAGACTTTTGTAGACTTGAGTTTTTGTTTTGTAGTTTGCATTGTTTTGTGGCTTGCTAGTTGAACTTCTTTTGTTAGCATGGGTTCATTCCCTGCTAGGCTTGTATTACTTTTATTTTGACTAATATCCATGTTTTCCTTCTCCTTTTATTTTCTTAAGTGTCGTGATCACCTTGTTTATTTTTGTAGGACTTTTTAAGGATTGTGCCCCACCTCCTTTACTCTTTGCTGGCCTTGTTGCCCCCTAAGTGTGCTTTGACTACACAGTCTTCATCAACCAAATGGGGCAGTCTCTTTACCCATCCCTTTCATGCTTTATTTAATTATTATGAGTTCTACACCATGTTCTGCTGATTAGTGTACATTGAGGGCAATGTACGATTCTAGGTGTTGGGATGGGTTATTTGCATGCTTACTTCACCGGTGATAGTTATGATTTATTGTTAAGAACCTCCTGGCTTGAATGAATGATAGTAATGAGTTGTAGTGTTATTTGTGCTATAAGGAAGTCATGTTTTCTCTCAAGTGCTTTCTTCAAAACTTTGACACAGATCTTCTACCTTGTTTATCCCAGCTAACCCACTGCATTGATTTAAAATGTTAGAGTGGTAAATTCATCCCTCAATGGTCGTTTAAGAGCTTTTGGTTCTTTTGTTAATTTTGCTTTATCCCTAAGTGACGTTTTGCATGAAGGTTCTCAGGAGACATGTATATATTTGTTATCTAAAAAAAATGATGAAAAATGAATGAAAAATGAAAAAATATTGAATAATGAAAAAATGAGTCTATGTCAGTATTCCTCTGCTAATTTAGCATGAATGCGTCTATGTAGACTGTAGGCAAGTAAGTTGGGTACCTCTTGTGCCTAGTCAGCATGTGCATCCTTCTGAAAGATTATAAGATATTTTGTACAGTCTATGTTAGGCAGACTAAAAAAAAAGTATTTATTCTCTTGGACTCAATCATGCATTCACTTAGATACTAAAGTGTTTAATGTGGACCGAAGGACTCTTGACATACTATTGAGGGTGTCTTTAACATTTCTAACACCGTTAGTCATTGAATGTGGCATGAATAGGGAGAGCGAGGGATGAAGTATACACACACTCATGAGGAAAGCACTCTAGAGGAATCATGACTATCTCTACTAAGTTGGTTATTATACAACTCATTTTCTTGATTTCATTTCATCTGTGCCTGTGGGGTTCTTCACTATTGGAGCTTGAGGTCATACATTTGACTGTTTATCTTCTTACCCCTATTCTTTTATGTTTGCTTGGGGACAAGCAAATGTTTAGGTGTGGGGATATCTAAAAACTTGATGTGAACTCATTCGCAAGCGCACAGAGTCGTCAAGTAATACCTCTCGTGCGAGCACGAGAGGGTCGTATTCCCTGGGCCCAAGGATCTACCATTACTTCCTCTTCACGTATTGTCTAGTTGAAAGATTCCAAAGGGTTCTCTAAACTATTAATTAAAATAAAAGAACTACAAGTGGAGTCTAAAATAGGGCAAGGGTATAAAATCAAGGAATGAAATGGCCACGGATGCGGATTCCCTAGGGCTACTAAAGTGCAAAGGATGCTAAGAATGTCATGCAATTGAAGGGTTGGACCTAGAGATTTCATAAATTAGATCAACCCGTTGGTCACGGCAATTAACCCCTAATTTTGTATAAGTATTGATATGGAATTTCTTCCGATCATATCCTCATATGATTGCATTAACAAAGGGGAAAATCTCTAATAAGAGCCGGAATGCAACTTGGTCTAGCCCTAATGTTGGAGGGGTACAAAATACTCGATGGTCACGGTGTATTCATACATGAATCCCTTACAAACTTGGTGTGTCTAGTACAAGGGCGATGGTCACGCTACCATGTATAACCTAGAAGTTAGTTTATAGAGTTCTCATATAAGCAACACATCAAATGCACCAAGAAAGAATCACAAACACACAACAATTGCAATAGACATAATTAAATCATCCAAATACACAAGTTCACCCCAAGGTTCACTGGCATCCGATGACCTTGGGGTCTACTCGTCCATGCAAACAAATACAAACAATAGGTCCATGAAAACAACTACAAATGGCATAAGAAAACTCTCTCAAACAATGGAAATGAGATGACAAGCCAAGTTAGGTGGAAAGCTTCCATGGACGGCGCGATTGGGGCGACTTCCCTCATCGTCTACAAGCTTCCAAAGAAGAAATCGATGAAGATCTAGCCAAACCAAGCTTCTCCCTTTGATTCCCCTTCTCCAAAACGTGTGATCCTGCCTCCTCAGAACTGGTGGAAGTCGGCTCCAAGAACTCCCCAAAAAGTTCTTCCCAAAAAACGTCTCCCCTTGCCCTAGAAATTCAGTCAAGTATATATCCCATCAGGTCCATACGAGCTCTATGGGGGTGCATGGATGCCCTGAAGCTCACTGTCATTTTGCCCAAAAAAGTTGTCGGTGCATGAATCCCATGAAGCTCACAGCCGAATCGCCGCAGCATGAATAGTAACTCCGCTATAGTACCGCTACAATGCCGGAATTCCAAAAATTCCGTTTTTGGTGTCAAATTCATCCAATTTGTATTTTTGAGCTTTGTTTAGTGCTTTTAAGATCTGCAACACCGAAATAACCAATTTAGACTTAAACGGGCATTAATTCATTAAAATATACACAAATAATACAAGATTAATATGTATAAAATGCGTATATTTAAGCGTCTATCATAAATTAAAGAAGAAAATAGCAATGAAAGTGCAATTGCCAGGCAAGGATCCCCTCAAGACCACTAAAGCTAGAAGGATGTTAGAATTACACAAGCAATTATGGTTTTGGGCCAAGAGATATCCTAAAGTAGGTTACCCCGATGGTCACGGTGATAACCCCTAATACCATATAAGTATTAGCTCAGAATCTCTTCAGATCAAATCCTCCTATGATTGCATTACAACCAAGGGAAATCTCTAGTTAGGGCCGATACCCAATACCTAGGTCTAGCCCTAATGTTTGGAGGGGTATGAACTACCCGATGGTCACGGTATATTCATACATGAATCCCTTCCAATCTACGTGAGCCTAGTACAAAGGTGATGGTCACACAACCAAGTACCACCTAGAAATTAAATCATAGAGTTCTCATACAAAGAAACACATCAAAGAACACATAGCTTGAACCACAAACCAAACCAAAAGCACTAGAAGTAAATCACAACATTCATACAAGCAAGTTCATCCAAGGTTCATCGGATGTCTGGTAACCTTAATAGCCTAGTTCAACATGAATACAAGAGAGAACTCAAGAAACATAGGAAGCATGAACAAAACCAAAGAAAACCCCTTGAAATGTTGATTAGAAGGTAGTGATGAGAGCTTATTGATCCACGCCAGCAAACTTCTTGATGATCTCCATGATAGCAACCTTCTTCTCCTCTTCAATTTTGCTTCTCAAATTTGCCTTCACCAGCGCCTTAAATCCCTAGAAAATGATGGTGGAGAAAAGGTTGGCAAAAACCCTTTTATTGATGCCCTAGATCTATTTTTAAACTCATATGCCAAAGCCTTATGGTCTCCCTGTGGGACCATGGAGCCTATGAGGTTTAAAGCCTATTTTGCACGAAAATTGATTCAGGGCACTATAGTACTTCTGCTACATTTACCAGCTACTGGTGCTAAAATCTCCAGTAAGTCTCATGGGCTTCATGTGGGTGCATGGAGCCCATGAGGTTTACAGCCAAATTATTGTCGCACACACAATTTTTCGCTACGATGCCCCTGCTATAGTATTTGAACCTTAAAATGCAGTTTCTGATGCTGATTTCTTCCCAAACGTGTTCTTGAGCTTGCCTTGGCTTATTTTAGGCCTGTAACACAAATAAAACTAATTTAAACACAAAAAGGGCATTGATTCAATAAAAAACACAAAAAGGGCATTGATTCAATAAAAAATGAATACTAGCATGAATAAATTGCATATATAAATACATACATTTAGGCTTTTATCAAACATCCCCACACCTGAGCGTTTGCTTACCCTCAAGCAAACAAAACGTGAAGAACAAGAGAATAATGATAAGAGGATAAATGTATAACCTTAACCTCAAAAGTAAAAAGCTCTATTAGCACAAGTGAAAGTGAAATCAAGATGAAGAGTTGTAAAGCAATCAACCAATAAAGGTAGTCCTATCCTGTCTATATTGCTTCCCTCGTGAGTGTGCATGTATTTCCTTCCTCGCTCTACCTAATCGCTCCACATGCCATAACTACTGGATTTCGAATTGCTAAAGACATCCTTAATGACTGATGAGTGCACCTTGTATACATGTTTTTATGCCCTAAATCCATCATTTTGCTTATTCTCAAGTTTACTTTTATACATAAGTAGTACTATTATGGGTATTTGTGTTATATATGTAGGAATAGGGGCTCAATACAATTTGGAGTGAAATCGGGAAGAAAAAAAGAAAATATTCAAAAGGAGTTCAAGTACTCAGGCTTGACACGGGCTAGACATGCTCATTTCATATCCACTAAAGTTCTCAGCCTATTGTTGATCTAGCAAGAAGTCTGTGTAGAACGGCACTTCCAAACTTGACATGGCCAGGACACGATCGTGTCCATGCCTCTGAAAAAACCTAGGCCAAGACACGACCATGTCCCTTCCAATGAAGTTTCCAAGCAAAGACACTCCTTTTTCACTCGGCTCTTCCTCGATATGACACGGTCTAGACACACTCATGAACAGACCATGTCAAGCTCGAATCCTTCCTTTTTAACTCCAGTTTTCAGGGTTTCCTTTCCATATTTTGTTCAACGATCTACTTTTCCACCGGGAGGACATTGATGAGAGCGAAGATCATGCTTATCCACAATTTCTAAGGCATCAAGGAGTGAGTTGGAAGCACAACAGAAGTGGTGCTAGCACACGGACCTCAACATTGGAGGCAAATCTCAAAGAAAAGGGAGTCATGCCTTCTTCCTTTAGAACTAGTGTTATCACCTCCATGTTATACCCACCCATGAGGGGCTAGCCAACCATGGTGCCCTGGGGTGGGAACTTAGTCACTTTGTATACTTTAAACACTTATACTCTTCATGATTTATGGAGTTATTTTGGTTCTTTTGTTAAATCTTGTATTGCAAAATATGAAGTGCTTGATTTGCATAGTTGCTTAGATAAAACTTGATGGTGGATTGTCACAGCTGTCACATGGTCAAGACACGACCATGTCCCTTCCAATGAAGTTTCTAAGCAAAGACACTCCTTTTTCACTCGGCTCTTCCTCGACATGACACGGTCTGGACACACTCGTGAACAGACCATGTCAAGCTCGAATCCTTCCTTTTTAACTCCAATTTTCAAGGTTTCTTTTCCATCTTTTGTTCAATGATCTACTTCTCCACCGGGAGGACATTGATGAGAGCGAAGATCATGCTTATCCACAATTTCTAAGGCATCAAGGAGTAAGTTGGAAGCACAAGGGAAGTGGTGCTAGCACACAGAGCTCAACTGGAGGCAAATCTCAAAGAAAATGGAGTCATGTCTTCTTTCTTTAGAACTAGTGTTATCTCCTCCATGTTGTACCCACCCATGAGGGGCTAGCCAGCCACGGTGCTCTGGGGTGGGAACTTAGTCACTTTGTATTCTTTAAACACTTATACTCTTCATGATTTATGGAGTTCTTTTGGTTCTTGTGTTAAATCTTGTATTGCAAAACTTGAAGTGCTTAATTTGCATAGTTGCTTAGATAAAACTTGATATTGGATTATCACAGTTGTCATTGCCTTTTGGGAATGGCATAACTTGGTGAGCTTGAATCCATAGTTATCTTTACAAAACTCGACATTTTTGAAAGCCTTAGCTGCAATATTGGTTTTGATCACACACTAGAGCCCAAGAATGTACCTGGTAAACCATGAGAGTGAGTGAGCATCATTAAGTTCTTAGGAAACATTTAAGGGCATTGTTGCCTTACTGTTCACACTCAATTCAATTGCCTTTATCTTCATCTTTCCTCTTTTCTTATATCTCTTTTATCTCTGTTTTAGTTTAAAGTAATCTTATCGCCAATATATTATTCACTAGATATCAGTGTTGAGTGAGTATTTCTAGTCCAGTCCCTGGGGTTCGACAACCCTACCCCTAATGGGGTACCACTATATTACTTGTGCGTGACTCGTGCACTTGCGGAGAACAAATTAATGACCAATCAAGAGTCCTTTGGTTCACAAGAAGGCTTTAGCTTCTAAGTGAATGCAATATAGACTTCGGGAGACCAATAGCTTTTTCTCATTTTTCTTTTCTTTTTCTCTCTTTCTTTTTCTCTTCTTTTTTTGTTTTTTGAGTTTTCCTAACATAGATTGCACAAAATCTTTCTGAAGGATGCACATGCTGATTAAGCATAAGAGCCACCCAACTTACTCGATTATATGCCTACATAGACACATTCATGCTATACTTGCAGAGGAGTACTGACATAGACTCTTTCTTTATACAAAAACCTTTAGAATACTCTATCTTATATCTCCCGGCCTCCTACATGGAAGACTTCACTTAGAGCTAAACAAAAGAAACAAAAGAAACAAAAGCTCTTAAATGATCATTAAAGGTGGAATTTAACAGCCTAACACTGGAGCTATAGCAATGGGTGAGTCTAAATAAACAAGTCAAAGTTTGTGACAAAAGTGTATTGAAAGCACTAAAGGAGTAGAACTTCATTTCAAGCTTCACCAAGAAAAACAACTCATATCTATCATTCCTTCAAGCTAGAAAATCTTAACAATGAATCATAGCTATCATCGGTTAAATAATCATGCAAAAGTAAAATTAAAGTTCACAAAAATCCACACTCCACTTAAAGATACACATTGTCCTCAATGTGTCTAACAAGCATCATGCAACAATATAGACAATATAAGCATAGCAAGAGGGTTTCTTGAACTTCTCCGAGTCTTGAAGAATGAGGCTTGAAGTCCATGAACTCGGGGTGTCCCCCAATAATTCCTGTACATGATGGAGAAAGAAAGGTGTGCTTGATGCCCCAATTCCACCCTGCAATGTAGAATGGAACATCATCTCAAGACATCTATAACACACAAAAAGAAAATACAAAAATAAACAAACAAACAAACAAACAAGAAACAAACAAACAACGAAAAAAAACTACATAACAAGAACAATGAAATAAGAAAGATTCCAAGAAAGCCATTTGTTTAATCAATATCATGATCTCCAAATCTCTCTATTGCAAGTGTTACTAAGGGTTTACAAAAATGCTAAAATTGTCAAACAAATTAAAGGAAAGCACCATTAAAAGCTACTGTAGCACAAACTTGAAAGATCAAGAGCTTCTCCTTTTTTTTAAAGCCCAAAAATGTACAAGCAATGTCTCAAAATGTAAACTGACAAGGTCCCCTTGCGTATATCCCGCAAGTGCACGGGTTTGTCGAAGTAATAATCCCGGATGAGTGAGTATCGTATCCATAAGGAGTAGGGAATAAAAACAATTAATTCGCTTCTTAGCCATGTGAAAGATGAATAGTGATATGTGTGACAATGATTCAATTCTCAAAAGTAAAAACAACAAATAAGAGAGCACAAGTAAAGGAGAAAGTAAGGCAATCGATAAAGATGGGGTACCCGGATATTGCTCTACCCATTTCAAGTGCAAGAACCCTCTATTATGCTTCCTAATCAATGCAAGTGAGTCGTGGAAATCCTTAATTACATTGTCCCAAATCTAAGGTCAACTATGCCTAACTCTATACATGTCCCGGAGGAGAGATTGAATAACCTCTCAACCTCGCACTCGCATAGAACTGCAACTAGGGATTCCAAGTGATAAATCTCTTCCTAATTGTAGACCTAACCCTTTGGTCCAGGTGGAAGGTCCCTATCCACAATTAAGCCCTAGATACTAAGATCACTTCTGTGCTTCACTCCGTTGCACCCGCAATTAAGCCCCAGTGGAAGGTCATCCCTTAGACCATTCACTCTATTGTAGCTGCAAAAAACTTGAGGAACGGAGGTAGAATCTAACACATCGAAGGGGAAAGGGGACGCTCATGTACCTCTCGACTCACCCTCTCAACCCTCTCCAACCTAGCTTTGTCTAACACTCGTGGTGTGTCACTCACTCACAAGGTTACCAACAAGAACTCTCAACCCTAGTGTCACTCTAGAGGAGTATTCACACAATCAAGCATTCAAAGATGGAACTCACAATAAACATCGATTAATTGAAAGCATAATAAAGTGATTCAAAGAAATGAATATATCCTAGGGTTCACAAATACCCAAGTACCCAGTAGGGGTTTAGCTCTCACTAGAGCTAAGTACAATCAAAGAAATAGAATGTAAAAGCAATGAATCCATAGAAAACCCCCTCGATAGTCGTGTTGATGGTCTTGTGGAAAGTCCTTTACTCGTCGTCCAAAGATTCCCTTATCTGGAATAGGATACGCCTTGGCGGAAGCTTCCCTACCAACCTTCTTCCAAAGAGATGACGATGTCGGAGCCATAGAACCTCTCAAAAACCTGAGCCAATACCTCTCAAAAGCCTAGCCGAAACCCTCTCTCAAGTTGGGAAAAATATGGAGAAAAGAATACTGAAATCGGGCTGAATCGGCTTTAAATATGGCTAGAATCGGGGATCCACACACCCCTGTGGGCACCCCTACGGAATTTTTTCATACGGGCATATGGAAATTCCACACGCCGTGTGGATTCTCTGTTGTGCAGTTTTCTCGGCCGGTTGTGAACAGTGCTGCTACAGTACTTTGCTATGTTGCTCTGCTGTGTTATCCGGCCTGAAATACTTCCCGAATCCATACTTTCATCGAGGTAATGCAAACGAGCACACGTTCACATCGTGTATCGCTTTGCTTCTTCAATGATGAAAAAGTTGGTGGAGATCTTGTTCTATATGCATAAGTCAGAATGCTTGAGTATAACTGCCCTTGTGCCCCTCCAAATGGTTGTGCTAACTCAAATACGAGGAGGTTGGCACACACTCTAGCATCTCACACCCGACCTATGTCTTCGCGTTTGAACCTTAGCAAGATTTCCTCCAAAATCAGTGCATTATGATCCACATTGGCTTCTTTCCTTCATAATCGGCCTCACAACCCTACCTGCATAAAAGTGACATAAAAACACACATATTAGTGTAAAAACCGAGAAAGGTAATGCTTAACATAAGGAAAAAATGCTTCGCATTCATATCGCACAAGCACTTATCATAAACAAATCAAATATTAAGCATCCACACAACATTTCCCATAGTTTGAACCAAAATAAGCATGCAAAACCAAGAAGAAAATCAAGCTTGACCTTAAACCATGGTTAGTGCTCCAAAATGTAGATCAACAAAAATCGGTGAAGTAGACAGTAAAACCTTTAATAAAATAGTAGATCCAAGTTACAAGAGGTGCGAGAGGAGTTTGGAGAAAGAAAAATGTATAAAAATGGTGAAAAAATGAGGGGAAAAAGATGAGAAATGCGTGAGAGCATGAGAAATTCAGAATGATGAAAATTGGAAAGGAGAGAGAGGATTTAACACCCCATGACCTGTGGCGCTGTGAGCCTCACGGGATCCATGCGGGTGCATGGAGCTTGTAAGGACCTAGAAAATTAAAATTTTTTCATGGACTCCCTTCCAACTTAGAACAGAATTAATTTACAACATCTATAAGACCAAAATATGCATTGAAACACAATCAAACAACACCAAACCTCTAGACAAATTCACAAATCTTAGACAAGCATGGATCATCCAAACAAACAAAAATTGGAACATAACATAACCACAACTACTATAAACCATACTCAACAAGTAATTTGAATACGAAAAAAAAATAAAACTAAAAGATATGAAACTTGAGTTGCCTCGCAAGAAGGGCTTGTTTTACTTCATTATCTTGACGTGCCTCTCTTACCTCATGGTGGCTTGCAGATGGTGTGTTATTCCAAGCTAGATGTGACATAAGAGTTACCTAAGAAAATGAAACATACCTACCGATATGATGTCAAGGTGGATGCCATGCATGAGATACCTTTTGGCCTCCACGGGAAAATCTTGGCCCGGGCATTGTGCAATTTTAACTTTGGTGGATCCTTGGATGGTTTAAGCATCTTCCCCTCTTCTTGTTTGGCTCCAACCAAAATTCCTTTGAGTACCCCACCAAGTTGCTTGGGCCTCCAAGGAAATGGCTTCGGTCAAGAGTTATTTAAGCTCGGCATGGGTGGGTCCTTGGATGGTTTCCATCTCCTACCACATCTTCTTCCTCGACTCTTGTCAAATGGCTTTGAACTGCCCATAAGAGTTGTTTTGGTTTCCAGGGGAATAAATTTGGTTGAGACCTCGTCAAGCTTTTCATGGGTTGATCAATTGGTGGCTTTAACATCCTATCAACATTTTTTTTTCTCAACCTTTCTTGAATGATAAAAAATGACCCACAAAATTTTCTTGGGCCGTCATTGAAATATTTTTGGTTGGGAATTATCCAAGCCTATCATTGGTGGGTTCAAGGATGACCTTAGCTTCTCACCCACATCTTCAAATACAATTGTCGGATTTTTTCTAGTGCACTTAACCAATTGTGGTCGACTGAGCTTCTTCCACTTCCTCACATTTTTCCATGGCCATAATGTCATCCACTTTGTGTTGCTTTACCCTGTCTTCATTTTGTGGCATCCTTACATCCTCACCAAGCACACTCAATTCACAATTTTGAGCCATAATTTGAGTCTCGTGTGGGCTCCGTGTAACCACACACTTCCCTCACACACTTTGAAAAGTATAAATGGTGAACTTAGGTTTTTTGGAACTAAACTTGGCCACCATGAGACTCTACAAACTCTAAACAGAAAAACTCATTAGAGAAGATTGTTTCAAGAAAGAATCAAAGAGAAAAGAGGATAGAACTCAAGGAGAACATCAAGGGCTCTACGATGCAGATTCTGCAAGGTCTCATCACCGCCATCAGTTGATGATATATGGAGTTTGCAATGAACCTTTACATTGTTGATTTATATATATTGTTTTCTCCTCTTTTTATGTCTAACTAAAATTCCAAAGCCATCAGGCTCTGGCGAACCTTTGGAGGAAACTTGTATAGATGATACTTTAATTCTTAATCTAGTATTGGCAGGTTTTACTTCGGTTTCAATCTATTGTTTTCATGTTCAACCCTTAATTGATGGATTCCATATGCTTTGACTGTTGAATGATATTTGTAGAGGAGGATGCTTGCATGTATTAAGGAACACATAGATTGAATGGAGTTTCAATGTATTGACATGCCTAAGGATCTAGGTGGTGGTTGATGAATGCAATTCATATCTTATTTTTCTTAATCCCAATTCATTCTTTTTCTTGTCTTTTAGAACATTCTGGATATATTTGATGCTATTCAAGGTATAGTCGTTCATGGTGCACGAATTTAGCGTTCAAAGCAATCAGGAATGAAATCGAGGACAAAACAAGCAAAGAATGTAGATTTTTCTAAGCATCTAAGCGAAGTATGGGCAGAGCGCAGTGATGCTCCGTCCTGATTATTATCAATGTCTGAAGATGCCTGAGTAGTTAGCCAAGCATGGGGATGCTTCCAAGCTAAGCACGGTTGTGCTTCCTCCAAGTGATTTTCTCTGAATTGAAGCATCTTTTGCTCAAAGGAGAAGCATGCCAAGTGTGATCCTTGCATGGTCTTTGCTCAAGCAAAGTGATGAACTCTCTGCAAGTGCATGGATCATTACCAATAATAAAGTTGTACCCCACAAGGGGGTACGGTTGTAAAACTACAGTAAAATTGCTACAGTACTTTTCACAAACCGCGGTCCAAACACTCTTCTCTTGAGGCCACATGTCCAGGCACACGTCCATGTGGTAGGCTATAAAACTTTTCTTCATTGACGTATCTTTGAGAGGTCTTGCAATCTTCACAAAGAGAAGGAACATGAAGATGTGGCTGCCTTTGTGCCCTTCCAACTAGTTAATTGACTTGAATCTTCTTGGATGTTGGCACACATCTCCATGTTTATGAACTCCTCTCGTGTCTTGGTCCTGGAATTGAACAAGAACTCCCCACATTGTGTCTTTATAGCCTATCTTTGCTTCCTTTTTACTCTTCAAGGTATTCACAACCTATATGCATAAAAGAACACTTGCAAGCATATATAAAAATATGTTTACTCAAGCATGTAAAACATATATAAAAATATGTCTACTCAAGCACTTATCAATCAAAAAGCACTGGCAACCATGCTCATGCTCACATCATGATTTTCTCTGGCAGGCACTTAGCTGATTCACTTAGAAGTCCCAAAGAAGAACGCAGTCTCAGCATAACTCCGCTCAAACTGTGTCGAGCCCAAAAGTTCCTTTTTAACTTCTAGATTTAGGGTTTCTTATCATCTCTGGTTCGGGAGTTTGTCTTCTCATAAAAGGAAGTTTGCAAGAGGATGATGATCAAGCTTCACGACACCATCTAAAGGGATCAAGGTCGAGTTAGAGGCACAAGGGAAGTGGAGTTACCTCATCAATGAAGCTTATGAAGCTCAACTAAGAAGATCTTGTAAAAAGGGGAAGTTATGATTTCTCTCAATGCATTCCTATATTCTTCTCAGTTGTATGAATTCATGAGGGGCTAACCATTCCACGGTGCCTCCTAATGTTGAACTATGTTGGTTAGTGTACTTTGACTACTTGTTTTTTAATTTCTATAGAGTTCAAATGTGTTCTTACATTTATTCATGTGATTGCATAACTTGGTGGGCTTGATTTGTGTAGATGTTTATGTAAAAACTTGGCGTGTGCTGATTACCATAGTTGTGATTGCCTTGTGTAGTTCCAAAACTTAGCATGTATGAAAGCAATAGTTGCAATTGCAGAACTTGGCGTATTTGATGGTCATAGATGTAACATTGCTTTAGATCAATTGTAAGGATCTTAGAACTAGTAGACATCAGAGGCAAGTTAATACACTCCCATAATGATATTTATCGATATGCCACTGTCTGTTTACTAAGATCATCATATATTATTAATGCGTGCATTCCATTATCACAGGAATATTCCCGCATGGCAACCAAAAATATGTGGCCATAAATTATGAAGGAGCAAGATCCAAAGCAGTGGCTACAACAAGAATGGAATGTTCCAAAGCATTCGATTATGGAAGAATTTGATAGCACATAGGAATTATACTGGGTCATTGCTCTCTTGTTGTTAAAGACTCGATCCTAGTCTGCCTGATAATTTCACCCTTATCTTTTTACTCTTTCTTTGTGATTCATTATACCAACTAATTATTAATCTGCTAGACATTAAAGAAGTAATTAATAGTAGAAGTCTAGTCCCTCTGGTTCAACAACCTTAACCCTCACGGGGGATCATTCTATTACTTGTTACTATTTGTACACTTGCAGAGAATGCATCAAGTTTTCGCGCCGTCGCTAGGGACTGGCAACTTTTAGGAAAGTTAGGATTCTAGTGATCCAGTTTTATCTATATTGTTCATATTTGTGAATATTACTTTTTCTCTTTATCATCATTTGTTCATCTTTCATTTATTATTTAATTTTTTAATCTTGAGCTCATCGTGTTCTATCTTGTATTATAAAGGAATAATTGTATGACCTAAGTAAGTACTTTATCTCCATTGGCAAGCCCAGATCCAAAAATCAAAAGATGTTTTCAAAGAAGATTAAGGCAACTCAATTTGAATGAAACCAGTCTTGTGGAAATTAGTATTGAAGTAAATCAAGAGGTTTAAATAATCAGGAATCAATAACAAAGCATTCTGATTTTGCCCGACCAAAATTGAAAGGAGTAGGGTCAAGCATTATTCACCATCTTGTTAATGTGAAAATTTTTGAGTTGAAGCCCAATTTTATATAGATGGTGCAGCGGATGTGACAATTTAAGGGGATTCAAAATAAAAAACCCATATGAACATTTCAAGAATTGCTTAGAAATTTGTGATACTTTTGACGCACCATTTTGCATGCGTGTACCGCAAGTGCACAGGTGTCAAACTAATAAAATACCCAATGAGTCGGGTAGTCGAATCCACTAGGAACAGGGTTACTTGTACTAACTTATTCTCTATTATCTAGGCTAATGATAAAAGGGATGATGTGATGATCTAATGTGTAAAGAAATGAATACAGAAGATGAATATACAAGGGCAAAATAGAGGAAGATCTCATTTAGTAAAAAGGGGGTATTCAGGCAATGCTCCCCCTAGGATTCAGGTATTAAATACTAGGTGTGCAAAGTGTTTCTATAATGAGTAGGTTAAGTCATGCAAATCCAAAGATAATCGGATCCTTCCTCTTGATCACCGATACTGGTCCCCTATGAGGTCCTAGTGGAGAAATCACTGAATCTTAATTCCTCACACCACATATGACCACAAAGCACTCTAGGGATTCCAAAGGGGGCATCTGATTTCTAAGAATAGACCTAACCCTACTTCTACGTGAAAGGTCCTTAACTCCTACAAGGTCTCGGTGGAGAAATCTCTCAATCTTATGCCTCACACCAAATATGTTGCATAAAGCTTAGGGAATACAGAGATAGAATACACCAATCGGAGGAGAAAGGGGACGATCCACTATCTCATAACTCATCCTCTCAATCCTCTTCAATCTTGGGGTTCTAACACTAATGGAGACCTCTTCCATACTAAGGCAACGAATCTTGCAAACCAAACAACCATAAGATCAATAAGGTAAGACAAAATTAGGCAAACAAGATTGAAAGTCAACCAAACTTGGATTAAATAGAAACACAAAGCAAATCCACAAAAGATTAGAATCCTAGGGTTCATAAGCCCAAATACCCTCTAGGGGTTTAGTTCTCCATGGAGCAATATACAAAACAAAACATCAATGAATAAAAGTATAAAAAAACTATAGAAATAAACCACCTTATATATGAACCGATGGCCTTGATGGAGAGCTTTGACGTCTTGATGGAATCCACTCCGAAGCTAGGGTCACCAGTGGCTTCCTTGATGCTATGACAGGGAAAGAATCGATCAAAGTTGGTGAAGAAGCATCTCCTAACCGCAAAGACATCCTCTCCAAACCCTAGCCATCTCACCCCTCAAGAGCCTCACAAAAAATGTCCAAATAACAGCGCAAAATGACTATTTATAATCAGAAATAGGGTTTGTCATGTGCCTCCATGTAACCGTGTGACAATTCATTTGCCCGTGTGAGCTGCCGAAATTCCCACGCGATCGCGTCGAATTTTCACAAGGTTGTGTGAATAGTACTTTTCATAAACACGGCTGACAAGATCCCCTTGCTTATATCCCGGAAGTGCACGGGTTTGTCGAAGTAATAATCCCGAGTGAGCGGGGTCGAATCCACAGGTAGTAGGGAGTAAAGACATTTAATTCGATTCTTAGCTATGTGAAGTATCAACAATGATAAGTGTGGTAATGATTCAATTCTCAGAAATTAAAAGCAACAAGTAAGAGAGCAAAAGTAAGGAGGAGGAAAGGCAATCGATAAAGATGGGGTACTCGGATGATGCTTCACCTAGGATAATCGCTTCAATTGCAAGAACTCTCTATTATGCTTCCTTATCAATGCAATGGTGAGTCGTGGAAATCCTTACATATATAGTCACAAATCTAAGTTCAACTATGCCTAACTCTATACATGTCACGGAGGAGAAATCGAACAATCTCAACACCTCATACTCGCATAGAGTTGCAATGAGCTCTAGGGATTCCAAGTGATAAATCTCTTCCTAGATTTAGACCTAACGCTTTGGTCGAGGCGGAAGGTCCCTAGCCACAATTAAGCCCTAGATACTAAGATCACATCAACGCTTCACTCCATTGGACACGTAACTAGGCCCCAGCGGAGGTTCATCCCTTAGACTATTCACTCTATTATGGCTGCAAAGAACTCGAGGAACAGAGGTAGAATCTATCACGTCGGAGGGGAAAGGGGATGCTCCTGTACCTCTCGACTCACCCTCTCAACCCTCTCCAACCTAGCTTTGTCTAACGCTCGTGGTGTGTCACTCACTCACAAGGTTACCAATAAGAACTCTCAACCCTAGTGTCACTCTAGGGGAAATGTTCATACAATCAAGCATTCAAGGTTGAAACTCACAATAAGCATCAATTTATTGAAAGCATAATAAAGAAGTTCAATGAAATGAATACTTCCTAGGGTTCACAATCACCCAAGTACCCATTAGGGGTTTAGCTCTCCATGGAGCTAAGTACAATCAAAGAAATCGAATGTAAAAACAATGAATCCAGAAAGAAACCCCCTCGATGGTCATGTCGATGGTCTTGTGGAAAGTCCTCTACTCGTCGTCCAAGGATTCCTTCGTCCGGTATAGGATACGCCTCGATCGAAGCTCCCCTACCAACCTTCTTCCTAATGGAATCACGATCTCGGAGCCATAGAAACTCTCCAAAACTTTGGCCAATACCCCTCGAAAACCTAGCCGAAGCCCTCTCGCAAGTTGGGGAAAAGATGGAGAAAAGAATAACAAAATCGAGGCTGAATCGGCTTTAAATATGGCTGGAATCGGGCAACTCCACGGGCGTGGACGGTACACGCGCCCGTGCGGAATTTCTACATGGGCATGGATAATTTCCACATGCCCCTGTGGATTCTCTGTTTCTCTGATTTCTCGGCTGGCTGTGAACAGAACTACTACAGTACTGCTACAGTGAATAACTTCCCGATTCCATAATTTTATCAGGGTAACGCAAACGGGCACACGTTCACATCATGAATCACTTGCTTCTTCAATGATATATATGTTGGTGGGTTTCTTATTCTTGTATACATAGGACGGAATGCTCGAGTGTGCCTACCTTTGTGCCCCTCCAAATGGATGTACTCACTCGAATGTGAGGAGGTTGGTACACACTCTAGCATCTCACACCTGTCCTATGTCTTCGCGTTTGAACCTTAGCAAGATCTCCTCCAAAATAGGTGCATTATGATCCACATTGGCCCATTTCCTTCATACTCGGCCTCACAACCCTACCTGCATAAAAGTAACATAAAAACACACATATTAATGTAAAAAACTGAGAAAAGTAATGCTCAACATAAGGAATGAACGCTTCGCATTCATATCGCACAAGCCCTTATCAAACTCCCCCACACACTCTTCTCTTGAGGTCACATGGTAAGTTATGATGCTTTTCATTGTCTAATCATCATTAGGAAGCTCTTGCATTCTTCACACATATAAGGACATGGGAGTGTAACTGCCTTTGTTCCCTTCCAACTCATAATTTAGATTGAATTGTCTTGGAAGTTGGCACACACTTCCATATATATTAGCTCCTCTTGTATCTTGATCCTTATGTTGTATAAAAACTCCCAAAATGTGCTTTCATAACCTATCTTTGCTCTCTTTTCTTCCTTCAAGGCATTCACAACCTATTTGTACAAAGAAACACCATGGTAAAAATAATGCTTAATGCATGTAAAACATATAGAATTATGTCTACTCAAGCACTTATCAACTTTGATGGCGAATAACATGTCTAAGGATGTTGTTTGGCTTAGATTCTTTCCATTCTCTGTACGAGAAAGGGCCAAGCAATTGCTAAATTCCTTACCGCAAGGGTTTATCATGACATGGAAGTAGATGTCAGAGACTTTTCTCACGAGATACTTTCCTCCAGTGAAAATCACCAAGTTAAGGAGCGATATCTCCTCCTTCCTACAGTTGTAGTCTGAATCATTGTTTGACACTTGGTAGAGATACAAGGAAATGTTGAGGAAATGCCCTAACAGAGAATAGTGGAATGGATGCAAATCCAAATCTTCTACACGGGCTGAATTGTGCTACCAAGTAGATGCTCGATATAGCTTTTAGGGGATCCTTATATAGTAAACAACAGAGTGCAGCATACAGTTTGATTGAGGAAATGACAAACAATGGCTTTTAATGGGATTATAAAAGGAAAAAGAAGTTGAAGGCAGCCAGGATTTATCATGTGGATGCCATTACTACTTTAGTAGCACAGGTTGAGGCTGTCATGAAGAGGTTAGATACTATTAATGGGCGAGCGAGCGACATGCTAAAAAGTAAGCGCGTGACTCCCTTGCCGCAAGTGCATGGGTCATCAAGTAATAACCTCTCGTGCAAGCATGATAGGGTCATATTCCCAAGGGCCCTGAGATCTACTATTACTTCATTTTGTGGATCACTATCTAGTCGATCGAATCAGGGTTTTTGCTCACAAATATAAAACTAAAGAAAATAAAGCATGCAAATAAGTAAAACAAGCTGAACGACACAATCCTGAGCAAAAGAAAAGAGTTAAGAAGCAAAATAATGAGGAAGGCCCCTATGAGAGGATTCCCATGGAAGAAGACTAATTACAAATGATGAAGAACATAAAAGCATATGGTTGGCTTAGTTTTGGTCAGCTAGACTCGGATGTTGACTACCCTGGAACCTCCTTGTGGTAGCCCTAATCCAATACAAGTTCCTTCATTTAGAAGATAACCTATGATGTCTTTGGTAACAGGGAATCTTGGTTAGGGTTATTCTAATGCACGCTTGATGAGCGCACTTTGTATACATGTTTTCACTCCCTAAATTCATCATTTTGCTTGTTCTCAAGTTCACTTTTATACATGAATAGTGCTATTATGGGTATTTTTGTTATATATGCAGAATAGTGGGCTCAATACAATTTGGAATGAATTCAGCTAAAAAACAAAAAGATGTTCAAAAGGAGTTCAAGTACTCGAACTTGGCATGGGTTGGACATGCTCGCGTCATAGCGTTCAAATTTCTCAGTCCAATGTGATCCAGCAAGAATTCTGCATAGAATGACACATTTAGGTGTGACACGGTCATGACACGATCATGTCCACGCCTTTGAAAATCCTAGGAAAAGGGTGATTTTATTGAAGAATTGTTGACACGCGCTGGGTGCCTCTGACACAGTCATGTCACAACATTACATGGTCAGAACATGATCGCTTCTCTTCCACAGAACATTCTAGGCAGAGACCCTCCACTTTATTTGATTCTCCCTTGAAATGACACATTCTAGACATGATCGTGTGGAGACCGTGTTGAGCCAGAAATCCCTCTTTCTAACTCCATTTTTTAGGTTTTCATCATCATCTTTGTTCTAGGATCTTCTTTTCCAATGGAGGACTTTGATGAGGGCAAAGATCAAGCTTATCCACATCTTCTATGGCATAAAGAAGCGAGTTGGAGGCATAAGGAGCTCAACCTAGGTGACCACAGTGACCCTAGGTGGGAACTTTGCTACATTGTATGCTTAAAGACTTTTACTCTTCATGATTTACAGAGTTCTTTTGTTTCTTGTGTTTAATCTTGTGTTTGCATAACTTGATGCGTTTAATTTGCACAATTACTTAGGTAAAACTTGGTATGTGGATTGGCATAGTTACGTGGAAGGGCCAAGCAGTGGCTAAATTCCTTGTTACCTGGATCTCTCACAACATGGAAGCAGGTTGCTGAGGCATTTGTTACTAGATACTTTCCTCCTATAAAGATCACCAAACTTAGAAGTGATATTTCTTCTTTTCATCAATTGGAGTCTGAATCATTGTATGAAACATAGGAGAGATATAAAGAGTATTAAGGAAATGGCTGTAACATGGAATCATTGAGTGGATGCAAATCCAAAATTTTCTACAATGGGTAGAACACTTCTACCTACCAGATAGTTGATGCGGCTGCCGGGGGTTCATTATGTAACAAGCAACCTAGTGATTGACAAAAGATAATTGAAGAGATGATAAACAATGGGTATCAATGGAGTTCCGAGAGAAACAAACTGGTGAAGTCTGCCTGGTATCTATCAAGTGGATGTCATCACGACTCTTGCAGCCCAGGTTGAAGCTATATCAAAGAGGTTAGACAATATGAAATCTCCGTCTTCAAGCATGGGACCGATTCATGACAATCCCGGCCTCTCATGTGATCCAAGTTTTTCCTCCACAAGTAATGTAAGTGCGCAACAGAATGAGCAAGTGGATTTTCTTGGTCAGAACCATCATTATCAAAATAATCCATATAGCAACACTTACAATGCTTGTTGGAGGAATCATCCAAAATTTTCTTGGAGCCGACCGGGACCGAGTAAGTTAACATGGCAGTATAAGCCTCCACCCAGGATGTGATAAGTGCTTTTGTATAAGTAATACGAAGTATTCTTTTCTTACATTGATCATTACTTTTCTCAGATTTTATCACTTATTCGTGTGTACATGTGTTCTTATGTGCATGTTGGGTTGTGGAGACAATTGTGGAAGAATGGAACCAAAACATGATCATGGATGCATTTGTTGATGAAGTCCTGGAGTGAACTAATGTGAAGATACAAGTTGTGCTCAAAGACATGTGAGTGTGCACCAATCTCCATTGTGCTCAACCGAATACACAATGTAGAAAGGCACAAAGGTAGTCACACTCACGTGTTCTGACTTGTGCAATACTAGCAAGATTTTCTTCAATGTGATTTCATTGATGATGCAACACGATTTAATGTGTGGATGTGTGCCCATTCATGTGACCTCGATGATAAGAGTGGATTTGGGAGCATTTTCACAAAGTACCGCAGTAGTTTATTATAGCAAATCACTGTAGCAGCTACTATTCACAGCTCGTAGGAAACCAAAATCTGGAAATCCACACGGCCATGTGGAAATTCCACACGCTCGTGTGGATGCCCGATTCTAGCCCCTATAAATACCACAACTTGAGACATTTTAAAGAATTTTTTCTCCTATCTTTTCCTATTTTTCTCCCATCTTTGGAGGCGCTGGCGGCTATGGTTTGGAGAGGCTTTAGCTAGGTCATTGGTGTAGTTCTACGGCCTTCAACATCATGTTCCCTTGGAAGAGAGCTATTATGAGAGCTTTCGTCGGTATTGATTTGGCGAGGTGT
Source organism: Dioscorea cayenensis subsp. rotundata (assembly GCF_009730915.1). NCBI lineage: Eukaryota > Viridiplantae > Streptophyta > Magnoliopsida > Dioscoreales > Dioscoreaceae > Dioscorea > Dioscorea cayenensis. The sequence continues at coordinate 10,469,445 of NC_052477.1, read as the reverse complement.
GCCCTAGGCTTGACAAGGGAACCTTTGGAGAAGACGAGGTGACTCCACAAGAACATTGATACATACTACAAGGGGGTTATATCTATGGATTACATGTTTTCACTATTGATTTTATTGTTGATTGTGTATTGCTCCATGGAGAGCTAAACCCCTAGTGGGTGCTTGGACTTGTAAACCGTTGGATGATTTTGTTTTATTGACCTTTATTATGATTCTTTAATTGATGTTTTAATTGAGTTCCATCCTTGAATGCTTGTTGTATTGATTTTCCCATAGAGTGATACTAGGGTTGAGAATCCATCTTGGTAATCATTGTGAATGGGTGGAACGCCATTAGGATTAGACAAAGCTAGGTTGGAGATGGTCGAGAGGGTGAGTCGAGAGGTATCGGAATGTCCCCTTTCCCTTCCGGTGTGATTTATCCTACCTCCATATTCCAATAGTACTTTGTGGTTATGATAGAGTGAAATGCTAAGAGACAAACTCCATTGGGGCTTAGTTGCGCGAGCAACAAAGTGAGGTGTTGAAGTAATCTTTAGTGTTGCAGTTTAATCATGACTAGGGGTATTTCGCCTGCACCAAAGGGTTAGATCTATATTAGGGAATAGGGTTTATCACTTGGAGTCCGTAGAGCTTTAAGCAACCTTACACAGTGTGAGGCGTCGAGAGTATTCCTTTCCGTCAGGGCATAGTGTAAGGTTAGTAACAATTGACCTTAAGTTTTGGACCGTGTGTTTTTGGATTTCCACGACTCATTAAACATCAGTTAGGAGACATAATGATTAGAATTGCACATGAAATAATAGTCTTAGGGTGAGAAATGTCTGGGTGCCCCATTTTCTATCGATTGCCTTTCCTTATTTCTATTGCGTCTCTTTCTTCTTTTCTTTATTTTTACTTGCACAACAATCATAGCCTCCATCTGCTTCAGATTCTGCTAATGGTCTCTCCAGTTTAATGACTCCATTCATCACGAGTACTGAAATTCGATTTGCTGGTCATGAGGAGATGATTAGAAACACAAATGCAACAGTGAGAAACTTGGAACATCATGTGGCTCAAAGTTATAAGTTACTAGAAGAGAGACCACTAGGGACTCTCCCGAGCAATACTATGGCTAACCTAAACGAATCCTTGATGGGTGTGTCCTTCAGAAGTGGGAAGTGATAAGTGCTTGTGTGATAATAATGCGAAGTGTTCTTTCCTTATGATGAGCATTACTTTTATCCAGTTTTAACACTAATATGTGTGTATTTATGTTACTTTCATGCATATAGGGTTGTGAAGCCGAATCTTAAAGAAAGAAGCCAATGTAGATTGTGAGTGCACCATTTGGAGGAAATCTTTAGAAGGTTCAAACGGGAAAACATAAGTCGGGTTAAAGATGCTAGAATGTGTGCCAGCCTCCTTATATTCAAGCTAGCACAATAATTTGGAGGGCCACAAAGGCAATCACATTCTAAGTATTCCGGCTTGTGCATGTGTAACAAGATCTCTACCAACATGGCCGTTCATTGAGGAAGCAAAGCGATCTATGATGTAAATGTGTGCGCGTTTACGTTACGTCGATAAAAGCATGGTTTCAGGAGTGTTTCAGACCGGTACTGTAGTAGGGCATTGTAGAAAAATGATGTAGCAGGTACTGTTCACAGCCGGCCGAAGAAGGATGTGTCTAGAGAAGCCACAGGGGCATGTAGAAATTCCACATGCCCGTGCGTTAATTTCACATGAGCCGTGTGAAATATTCCCGATTCCAGCCCTATAAAAGCCGATTTCAGCTCCGATTTCAGTATGTTTTCTCCATCTTTTCCCCAACTTGAGAGAGGGCTGTGGTTAGGGTTTTAAGAGGTATTTGCTAGGGATTGGGAGAGGTTCTACGGCTCTGACATCACAATCTGTTTGAAAGAAGGTTAGTGAGAGAGCTTTCATCGGCACCGATCCGGCAAGGTGTATCCTAGGCCGGACAAAGGGACCTTTGGATGAGTAGAGGACTCTCCACAAGACCATCGCCATGACTATCGAGGGGGTTTTTCTATGGATTTATTGCTTTTACATTCAATTTCATTGATTGTAATTAGCTCCATGGAGAGCTAAACCCCCTAGTGGGTACTTGGATCGTGAACCCTACGATGTATTTGTTTCATTGAACCTTGTTATTATGCCTTCATTAATTGATGTGTTTATTGAGTTCAAATCTTGAATGCATTTATTGTATGAATACTCCCTTAGAGTGACACTAAGGTTGAGAGTTCTTGTTGGTAACCCTTGTGAGTGAGTGACACACCATGAGAGTTAGACAAAGCTAGATTGGAAAGGGTTGAGAGGGTGAGTAGAGAGGTAGCGGAGCATCCCCTTTTGCTTCCGGTGTGATTTATTCTATCTCCAATTCCTCGAGTTATTTGCGATCATAGTAGAGTGAATGGGCTAAGGGATGACCTTCCGCTGGGGCTTAGTTGCGAGTGCAATGGAGTGAAGCATTGAAATGATTTTAGCACTAGGGCTTAATTGTGGCTAGGGATCTTCCGTCTGGACCAAAGGGTTAGGTCAATATATAGGAAGAGGATTTATCACTTGGAATCCTTAGATCTCATTGCAATTCTGCACGAGTGCAAGGTTGAGAGATTGTTCAATTTCTCCTCCGAGACATGTATAGGGTTAGACATGGTTGACTTTAGATTTGGGACCATGTATTAAAGGATCTCCATGACCCATTAATGAATTAGTTAGGAAGCATAATAGAGGGTTTTGTACTTGAAACGATTGTCCTAAGCGGATCAATATCCGAGTATCCCATCTATATCGATTGCATTACCTCTCATTTACTTGTGCTATCTCTCTTATCTCTTTTACTTTTGTTTGCATTACATCTTGTCACACAAATCACTATTCATATTTCGCTTACTTAAGAAACAATTTAAGTATTTTTACTCCCAACTCCCTGTGGATACGATACCCGCTCACCTGGGATTTTATTACTTCGACAAACCCGTGCACTTGCGGGACATACACAAGGGGAATTGTTAGGAAGCAACTCCAAAACCTTGTTGAGAAGGAACCTGAGGCAGTAGTTGCCGAACCCATTGTGATCACTGATATGGACAACACCACACAAGACAAAGCTTCATTTCCAGTGCATCAACAAAGACTTCCTTTCCATTCCAAGGCAAGAAACGACCAACTTAATGAGCAATATAGAAAGTTCCTTGATATGTTCTATACTTTGCACATTAATGTCCAATTTGTAGAAGCTCTTGCTCAAATGCAAGGTATGCTAAGTTCTTGAAGGAACTACTCACCAACAAAAGGAAGTTGGAGAACGTCTCTTCTGTGACACTTAGTGAAGAAGGTTTAGCTTTGCTTTGTAACAAAATTCCAAAGAAGAAGAAGGATCGAGGGGCTTTATTGTTCCGTGCACAATTGGGGGTTTGGTTGATTAGAAAGATCTTGCCGACCTTGGGCAAGTATCAATTTGATGTCGTATAGAATTTTTCAGAGTCTGGGGCACGTAGAGCCTAAACCCACAAGCATGACTTTACAATTGGCAGATCGATCCACCAGGCGACCAAGGGGAATAATTTAAGATGTTTTTGTCAAGGCGAACAAATTTATATTTCCAGTGGATTTCATCATCTTAGATATTGATAACAAGGTTAAAGTGCTGTTAATACTGGGATGACTATTCTTAGCGATGTCCAAAGCTCTTATTGATGTGAAAAACGGCAGAGTAACACTTTGAGTTGGTGATGAACAAACAATATTTAGACTTCGTGACTCCATGAGACAAACAATGGACTTGGATGATACTTGTTATTTGTGTTGATGTGGTTAATGAGGTTGTTTTAGACTTTATGTAAGACACTGACACGTCCGAATATGCATGTAAACTACAAGTGCATGGGTGTCGAAGTAATAATACCCCGGTGAGAGGGTAGTCGAATCCTAAGGGAATAGTGCTTAGAACCACCAAGATTGCCATTTAACTAGAATTAAAATATGTTGAAAGTGATGTGGAAACAACCTCAATGCAAATAAAAATAAGAAAAGATAAAGGAGGTGCAAGTAAAAGATAGGAAAGGCAATCGACGATAAATGGGGTACCCGGATATTGCTTCGCCTAGGACAATCATTTCAAGTGCAAGAACCCTCTATTATGCTTCCTAATCAATGCAAGTGAGTCGTGGAAATCCTTAATTACATAGTCCCAAATCTAAGGTAAACTATGCCTAACTCTATAAATGTCCCAGAGGAGAGATTGAATAACCTCTCAACCTCGCACTCGCATAGAATTGCAATAAGTTCTAGGGATTCCAAGTGATAAATCTCTTCCTAATTGTAGACCTAACCCTTTGGTCCAGGTGGAAGGTCCCAAACCACAATTAAGCCTTAGATACTAAGTTCACTGCGCTTCACTCCGTTGCACACCCAACTAAGCTCCCTAGCGGAAGGTCATCCCTTAGACCATTCACTCTATTGTGGCTCGCAAAGAACCTCGAGGAACAGAGGTAGAATCTAACACACCTGAGGGGAAAGTGACGCC